>NW_015166466.1:0-19726 GCF_001447785.1 Gekko japonicus | reverse complement strand
CACACCCCCCACCTACCTGAGCCGGGCAGCGCAGCCTCCGCCATGCCGGCGGCCCTCCGCCTCGGCTCGCCTGCCGCCCCGTCTAGCCGCGCAAGCGCCGCCCGCCTCGCCTCGCTTGCCGGGCCAGAGCGCCCCCTCCGGACGGGCTGTCTCACGCCGGGGCCCGCCGGATCGCAGCCGAGGAGGAGGAGGAGGGAGGAGGAGGAGGCTGGACTCCTCCCCCCCTTCCCTCTGCCCGGGTCAGGGGCCTCGCCGCGCCCTCCCACCACCTCACGGGCTCTCCTCCTCAGAGCTGCTCTTGCGGCCTCTGCCTCGTCCGACGACAGGCGGTTCAGTAGCTTCCGGGGGGGTTCAAGGACCCCCCCAGGGGCGGCGGTTCCTTCTTCTTCTTCTGCGGGGGGGGGCGCTTGCCCTCCTCCGGGGCCACGCTGCCTGACAGCGGAACTCCAGGCTGGTCTCCCCCACCCCCCAGCCAATGCGAGGGCCGAGCGGCTGCAGCCGCCCGGGCCTCGCTGCCCCCCCTGCTCCGAAGCGGCGGCGGCTAGGCTGGCTGCAGAGCATTCCCTGCGCATGCACAGGGAACGCTCTGTCAGTTTTGAGGGGATTTCAATATCCCCCCGGTAGTTTTTTAAAGTTTTCAGATTTTTGTGCACACCTGGGGACTGTCCCACGTGTGCACAAAACTCTCCCTCCCCTCCAGGTCCCCCCAATGTGCGGAAATAAGTATCCGCACACCAGGGGGCGACTTCGGAATTAGATATATAGATATATTTTGATTGCATTGATTTATATATCCTTTATTTTAAATGCTGTTTTAATGTTGAAACATTTTCATATTTTGATGTTTGCCATCTTGGGGACTCTATTTGGGATGAAAGGGGATGTAGATTATGTTTTTTTAAAAAAAATGCTCTGTGCACGCAAGTATGTAAGTTGCACAGGAAAAACTTGCTTCATCATAGCATACCTGCTATGTTTATCATAGCATACCTTCTGTGTCTGTTCACTGAGTTTGTCATTGTGTCATGTGGCTATGCCAGCACATTCATTTATACTAGAACTACAGAAGGATACAGGAAATGAAGGTGATTTTTGACAGAAGGTTCTTTGGCAGTCCTAAAGGGGCTTTTGCTTGGTCACAATGACTGTGGTGCCTCATTGTGCAATCAAATGATTCATTCAAGGTTGAAATAAAAAAATGGCACACAGACAGATTTTTGTTTTTGTTTTAAGTTTTATTCTTTGCTCTGACTCCTTAAAGTGGAATGTGCTTCACAGTTCTGCTCATCTGTAAGCCAACATTTGTTTTAAGAATTTTTATTGTCTCTCTTCTCTCCCTGTTTCGCCTTCTACTTTGCAGATTTATACTGACTGGGCTAATCACTATCTAGCAAAATCTGGCCACAAGCGGCTGATCAAGGATTTGCAACAGGACATAGCAGATGGAGTTCTGCTAGCAGAAATCATCCAGATCATTGGTAAGACCTGTGCTCTGGAAGGCAGCATGAGCTAGCTTCTTGCTTGGGGGGGGGGGGCACAGTTGAAAGGAGAAGGGCACTGAATAGTTAGCCCAGGTTTGGCCTCTTAAGCCCCCTGGAGTATATTTTCCTTCCTTATTCCTAATGGGGGTGGGGAAAGGAAAATGTTTGGGTGGGAATGTTTGTAAGTTAGTGCCTGCTTTGGCATTTGTTTAATGCCAGAGCTGTGTTTCACACACTTGGCATCATCTGTAATGAAAGCTTCATTAAGACATATGTCTCCAATGTGTGCATTTTATTAGCTGGAGTGGCTTAGACTTTCAGAGATGCCTTGAAACTGTATCCTGATCCCACAAAGACAATTGTGGAAGATTTCATGTCAGCAGTCATTTGGCAGGGGCGAGAGAATGAGTAGCCACCTCCTCAGTACTTCCCCTTTTCTTGATTTGTGCATGGGGAAAGGACTTCTATTACCAAGATAGGTTATTCCTGACAGGGTCACAGCCTGCTTCATTGGATGGTCAGTGTCTGTACAAAAAAGTTGTGGACTTCTGGGCTTACTCTTTTATGGTGCTAATTGTTTACTCTGATGTTCCTAATCCGACTGTTTTTCTTCAGCAAATGAAAAGGTTGAAGACATCAATGGCTGTCCCCGAAGCCAGTCTCAAATGGTAAGCGTCAGCTCTATGTTTGTGTTATGATGTCAGAGCTTCACATTCATGTGATGTGTTATGTTGATTCTTCCTTTTGATTAGTATGGACTTTGTTCTGCCTAATTCTGATTATTGCAAAGACTTAGTTCATTCTCATGATACAGAAGTTAGTTCAGACTATTTTAGGAGCCACCACCACCAATGGACTAATTGTTAATGTACTATTAAACAATCCCTCTGTAAGTCTTCAAATTATTCAGATAATTTCATTCCAAAGCTGTTTTAAGGACACCAAACAGCAGAACCAGTTCTAAGTGGAGTCTTTGTGTCTGTACTACTGATTGAAGAAAGAGACTTGCCAACTTTTAATGAATATAAATAGCCTTGCTGCTTGTCCATAGTGAAGTCCAGTTAAACAGCATGACTCTGATTTTCACAAGTGGCTCTGAAGCATGTATTACTTCTGGTGGAACAGACTAAAATATAAACAGCAAACATTTGGGAAAAACAATATATTTTCCAAGCAATTAGTGTGATTCCAGACATAAGACGTAATATGGCTTTTAAGCCTGTATTGATTAGCAGTCTCTGTGGTTACATTAAGAGAACACATCTCAGTATGTTGTGGAAATGACACTTGAAGTAACCCAGCCCCCTGAGTTAATTCACTTCCTAGTTGTTTTAATGAGGCTTGTGCAGTCAAACAAGGCAGATCTGATTGCATTGTGGCAAAATCATACTGCACTGGTAAATGCCAACTACATTTTGGTCAAAACTCTGCTAGATACCTGGGAACAAATTATGAGTGGTTTCCACAGGGGGCCAGCACAGGGCACCAGAGATTCCACATGGCAGGTTTCCCAGCAGTTTCCCTGCTTTCAGTAGCAGCTATTCCCCCCTTCCCTGGGCCACAGAAACTTTTTAAAGTTTCGTTTTAATCAACAATTTAATTTCATTATATTGATGTAATGTTATAAAAATGAGTGTACCAGGTTCTCTTAGTCCCAGCTTTCTTTCTTTTTTTTCAGAAGTAAGTCTGTAGCCTTTTTCATTGTGGAGAGATACCTTTCCCTTTATACCTCTGCAAAGCAAAGGGGATAAAATGGAAAAAATGAAATCTGGGAATTTAGAGAACTGCTACATACATTGTTATAATAGTACATAGATAATTGCTGAATTATTAAACAAACAAACAAAAAGACATCCCCTCCCCACTGGTGGGGAGAAGAGATAGCCACCATAGGCACAGAATCAGGGGAAAAGCTGCCAAATGGGGGTAAAAACCTGAACTTTCCCACTCACACTGCAGCCATCCACGCTTTGCTGTTATCTTTTCTAAAACTTCACAGGAAAGCAACTTTGAGAAAGATTGGAGAAAAGCTGGGGAAACCTTGGAAGGTGCACAAATGCATCACAATTGTGTGGGGAAGCTGGAAAAAAGTTCCATCCCAGTAGCACTGAACATAGGGCAAATAAATATAACCCATGTAGAAATGGCCGTACACTCTAACAGAAAGCATAATAGCTGAGGGCCTATCAGAAGGCCACTCAAATGGCTTGTGGGGAAGGTCGGAGCTTGTCCATCTTTGGGATTCCATGAGAAATTGCTGAAAAAATACTAATTGCATTCAGATCCGCTCAGAGTATTTTAAAATTTGTACGCAACAAAGGAGGTCTTTATTTACCAGCAGCCCTCCGGCTCTTCCAGCCAAAAACATTGCCCCAGCTAATGTATGGGTGTTGGATCCCCAAGCATCGAGAATAAATCCACGTTTTCAAGAAAAGCAAAATTTATTTCAAAGCATTGGAAAGACACTCAAACACGTTCTTTGTTAGAACTGATTACAAACAGTTAGGGCAAGCATAATAAAGGGATTTGAAACAGATACAGAACCAATGGGTCACTTTCCCGCTGGCGGGTGAAAGGAAACGGTTGCGTGCTCATTCCCTGAGAACCAGGCTATCTCCAGACATAACACAGGTGCAGTTCTCAGGCTCTAAAAGCAACAAGCTGGCATGAAGCGAACTCCCCCAGTACGTCCTCCAGTTGTTTGGCTTAGGCATTACAGCAGAGTACAATAATAGCACACAGGCAAGGGGGGGGTAGCAACTGTACAGAAGAACCAGCAACACAGAACTCCATGGCAGCTTGCTGACAATGGGACAATATTCGGACCTCCCTTCTCTTGTTTCACCCCTTTAGAGCAAGTTAAATCAAGATTCCTAAGAACGTTATTCCAAGTACCCAGCTGTGTTTCCAACACTAGCCTACATCTTGATTCTGGCTTGGTTAAGGTGGAGGCTAGGGTAGGCCTTGCCTCCAATTTTTGGCTAAAACTAGCATATAACCCACAGGGTCTGACACCCTTAGCTCTCCAAAATAATTACCAGTCTTCCTGGTAGGTTTTTTTTTTTTTTTTTTGCTTCTGTCTTCACTGTGGAAGATGGGAGGTGCTTGCCCATTCCAGAATTGCTGATTTCAGGAGGGGTGTTGAAAGACCTGAGTTGGATTGAGGTGATGAGAGAGGAGGTCCAACACCTGATAGACAAATTAAAAACTGACAGATCACCAGGCCCGGATGGCCTGTATCTAAGAGTTCTAAAAGTACTCAAATGTGAACTTGTGGGTCTCCTGACAAAAATATGCAATCTATCACTAAAATCTGCCTCCATTTCAGAGGACTGGAAGGTAGCTAATGTAACCTCTATCTTTAAACAAGATTTCAGAGGAGATCCAGGAAATTAAAGGCCAGACAGTCTAACGTTGATACTGGGTAAGTTGGTGGAATCTGTTTAAAGACAGAATTTGTAGGCATACTGATGAAAAAAAGCTATTGAGGAAGTATCAGCACCGATTCTGTAAGGGAAGATCTTGTCTCACTAACCTTTTAGAGTTTTTTGAGGGCGTGAACAAACATGTGGATACGGGTAACTCAGTAGATGTTTTTTACCTAGACTTCCAGAAAACTCCTAAGTAAACTCAGCAGTCATTGGATAAGAGGACAAGTCCTCTTGAGGATTAAAAACTGGTTAATTAAGAAGAAACAGAAAGCGGGTATAAATGGGCAGTTTTCACAGTGGAAGGCAGTAAGCAGTGGGGTACTGCAGGTCCCGTGCTTTTTAACTTGTTCATTAATGATTTGGAGGTGGGAGTAAGCAGTGAGGTGGCTAAGTTTGTGAATGACACCAAGTTGTTTGGCTCAGTGAAAACCAGGGAGGACTGTGATGTGCTCCAGAGGGATCTGTTGAGGCTGGGCAAGTGGGCGTCATTGTGGCAAATGAGGTTCAATGTGGGCAAGTGCAAAGTAATGCACATTGGAGCCAGAGGTCATTTCGGGGGGGAACACAGTTCCCCCGGGTAAGGTGCAGGGGGCGGGGCACATGACGAAGCCCCGCCCCCTGCTTCCGGCCGCCCCGCTTCCAGCCCGCATTCAGCCAGGAGGAGGCAGGAGAAGAGGAAGGGTAAGTTGCTTCCTCCCCACCTCTCCCCACCCCTCCCCACCCCTGCCTGCCTGGGGCTAGGGAGGGCCTTGGCGGGGCTTCCTTGCACTCCCGCTGGCCTTGCAGGTCCACCACCAGGCCCCTGATGTCAGGGTGTGTGGCATATGCTAATGAGTTATGCTAATGAGTTCCCCTAGCTCTTTTTCTGCGAAATGACCCCTGATTGGAGCAAAACATCCTAACTATAAATATATGTTGATAGGGTCTGAACTGGCAGTAACTGACCAGGAGAGAGAGATCTTGGATTGTGGTAGATAACTCCCTGAACATGTTGACTCAGTGTGTGACTGCATAAAAAAGGCAAATGCTATGCTGGGGATTATTAGGAAGGGAGCTGAAGACAAATCAGCCAGTATCATAATGTCCCTATATAAATCTATGATGCAACCTCATTTGGAATACAGTGTACTGTTCTGGTTACTGTTCGAAACAATGCAGAAAAGGGCAACTAAAGTGATTAAGGGGATGGAACTCCTTCCCTATGAAGAAAGGTTAACGAGCTCAGGGCTCTTTAGCTTGGAGAACGACAATTGAAGGGTGACATGACAGAGGTTTACAAAATTATGCATGGGATAGAAAAGGTAGAGAAGAAGTACTTTTCTCCCTTTCTCACAATACAAGAACTCCTGGGCACTCAATGAAATTGATGTGGAATTCACTGCCACAGTACGTGGTGGTGGCTACAAGCATAGATAGCTTCAAGAGGGGGTTGGATAAACATATGGAGCAGAGGTCCATCAGTGGCTATTAGCTACAAGGCATGTCTGGGGCAGGGATGCTCTGTATTCTTGGTGCTTGGGGGACAACAGTTAGAGGGCTTCTGGAGTTTGGGCCCTGCTGGTGGACCTGCTGATGGCACCCGGTTATAGCCACTGTGTGACACAGAGTGTTGGACTAGATGGGCCATTGGCCTGATCCAACATGGCTTCTCTTATGTTCTTATGTTTTCAGAAAGCAGCAAAAACAGCTGAACGGTAGGGTTGGGTGTCCCCAATGGCCGGCTCATTTTCTGTTGGGCCCGGCTTTGCTGTTGCCGCTGGACGATGCCCAACCCACATGGTACCTGGGCTGGAATGGCCTCCTTCTCTGCTGACACCACCTCCTCTTCCCTGGTCTCCTGGGATAAGCCCAGCTGCCTTACTGCCACTATGGCCCATGGCTGTGGCTCTGCTGCCACTGCCTGCTGGCCACCCCTTCTCTGCTGCCAGCCTCCTCCTCCACTGGCCTCCTGGGTAAGGTCCAGGGGGCATCGTCTGGTGACAGGGGAAGGTTGGGTGAGAACCCAGGATCTCCCGGATTGCCAAACAATGGACAGGGGCTTCCCCTATTGAAGTGGCACTCGACCCTAGGCAGGCTGCTCCCCATTTCTTGGCTTTCTTGTTCCGACCCTTAAATGTTAAAGGGACTGAACAAGAAAGTCCAAAACAACTGAGTGGCAGGGAGTGCTCCCAGCTGCTCAGCTGTTTTTGCAGCTTTATGCTCTGTCCAGGAACCAGTATGAACCCCACAAATTGCCTTAAACGTTTGTGGAAGTCTGTGGATTCGTCATGGCCTTTGGTTCCCAAACCATGAACGGGGCAAAATTAATCACGAATTTTGCTTGGTGGTTCTGTTCATGCCCATTCCTAGTGACATACCAATGAGATGATGTCACTTCCAGATCTGTGCTGGAAGTGATATCATCTCATTGGTGTGTCACTAGGAATGGGCATGAACAGAACCACCAAGCAAAATTCGTGATTAATTTTGCCCCGTTCATGCCCCCACAATTTCTTGTTTTCCACCTACATATAGTATACTCTCTTACAGAGGAAACTAGAGATGCTATAATAAAAGATTGAGTTTTTTATGTCTTTAACAATGTATTCTTCAATCTCCTCCTATCAGCTTACATTTATTTGTTCTTCCCTTTATTTTGTCACTTGGGTAAGTCTTCCACCTTTTAAAGGAAGCCTTCTTACTTTCTATGGCTTCTTAGATACTACAATTTAACATGTTGGTTGGAGTCAGGAGCAGGCATCCTTGAACACAGCCACCTAAACCTCATGGGCACAGGTGTCTCCTCCAAGAGCATGTGTTATGTACCAATGTCTAGGGCAAGTGGGTGAGTGAGTGAAGAGTAGAATGAGTGCTCTGTACTCTGTGTCTAAGTGTGCTTTCAAGAGCATTCTTCACTTTTCTGCTCTGGTGAGGGCAGGAAGCAAATGGCAACTGCTTGCTGTTGTTGTAAACGTTGGCACTGCTCAACTCCCACCCAGAGGAAGAGGAGTGGAAAGTGGCAGATGCTTCTCACTGCCATTGCAATTTGTTCCTCGGTCCAGGGACTGAGCAACAGAACTACAGTGACTATGAGGAGCAGCTTCCCGGCTGCTTCCTAAAGGGTCCACTTGAATGGGGCACCTGGTGCCTCATGCCTGCCTTCTGGGAGGGTGCATCCTTGAATAACTCCTGAATTTAGGCAGTCTGCTTGTACTCTTTCCAGTCTAGAGGATGTGCACACGGGAATCTGTACATGTGTGTTTATTCATGACTTCCATAACCAAATAAAAACAAATTTCTTTGGCTTTTATACTTGGCGATTTTATGATGTTTGACTATTTTTTATAGAATCTATCATATTTACTTGGGTACCTTTTTGTGGAATGGGCACAAATGCTGCACATTTTTGGATGATTCAGTGATTTAATTTTCACTAGTGGCCAAAGATCATTGCAATCTTAACATAAGGTTTTTTTGATGATTTCAAAACAGAGTCTTCTCTACTGACACTCTAACAGTGTAGGATGGAAGGTTGTGTTTGATTAGCAAGCCTGTTTCTGCATATGAAGCCAGTGAATGGCCTGCTTCTCAGAAATTTTACAAAAGCTCCTGTGCACCATTGCATCTCCTTCCTTCCTTCCTTCCTTCCTTCCTTCCTTCCTTCCTTCCTTCCTTCCTTCCTTCCCTCCCTCCCTCCCTCCCTCCCTCCCTTCCTCCCTCCCCCTCCCTTCTAGGATAGCCTGCTCTGCATTGTGAAATTTCTGGAGATTTAGGGGGTAGAAACTGGGAAGGGCGGGGTTTGGGGAGGGGCGAGACCTCAGTATCGTAGAGTTCACCTTACAAGTAGCCATTTATCCAGGGGAACTGATCTCTTTTACCTGGGAGATTTCCAGATACCACCTGGAGACTGGCAACCCTATTTTCTCCCCAGTAGGGATCCAAAGGAGCATAAATTGTTCTCCTCTCCCCATGACGGAGAAATTATTAATAAATTAACCAAACATAAAACATGAAGAATTTTCCTTAGGTCTTCTTCCCAGTTTTAATATGACAGTTCTCTTTTTACCTTCTCTCTTTAAATAGCTGTAAAGAAAGAGGTTCAGAGAGGAAAATCTGGCTCCAAGGAGAAATCAAGTGAATAAGCGTGGCAGTATTTTCAGAATACATGTGTGGTTTGTTTTTGTTTTTTTTAATCCAGTAATTAACATTTTGGTTTCCTGTGAAATATTTCAAGTCTGGAATCACTCAAGTGTTAGTGTGGCCTCTATGTGCTCAATCTGCTTCTTGTTAAAGGGATATTGTCAAGGGTAGCAGTCAGGTTAGTCATACTGGTAAGACTTTGTTTTTGAAAGGAAATGTTTCAGCTTATGAGAAGTACAATCTTCAAAGCCTTTCTGATTGAAAAAAGAAAACGACCAAATCCGAAGATATCCCTGTGATGATCTTATGATGCATCCCCATAAAAATTGCAAGAAAATGTATGTGGTTCTGAAGATAAGTGTTGTCCTCCCTGGCTAGTTTATTAGTATAAAAGCTTTCCAGAAGGTTTGTCCCTCACATACACTTTCTCTGGTTCTGTAGTAGGCTTGTCTAAAAACTTACACAAGCATCTTGTGTCCAAGTAAGGTTGCCAATTCTGGGCTGAGAAATTCCTGGGTATTTAGGGGCAGAGCCTGAGAAGAACACAGTTTATGGAGGAGAGGGAGCTCAGCAGGGATGTTATGCCACAGAGTCCACCCTCCAAAGCTGCCATTTCCTCCAGATGAACTGATCTGTGTAGTCTGGAGATCAGTCATAATTCCAGGAGAACTCCAGGCCCCACTTGGAGGTTGGCCAACTCCGGTCATGGTCACACGAATGGGATGATCCACTGCCAAAGGGAGGCAAATTAGAGCCGGAGCAAAAAGAACCGTAGCAGCGTGATCCGACGTGTCCCCTTGGCTCCATGCTCCCTGTTCCGGCAGCCGATCACACTGTTGTGCAGCAAATCGGCAGTAGCACGGTTGTGCGCATGCGTGGGATGGGGAACGGCGTTGTCTGCGACGGGCTACCAGCGCTTCCCTGACCAGACGCCTTCCGTTGCCGCGCATCATCTGGAAGGTAGTGCTCTGTTGCTACTACCTTTTCGATGCGCGTTTGTGGGCCAAAGAGACGGATCGGGGATGGGTGCACGCTGCTTCCCTGATGTTGCGGTGTGATCATGTCCGCTTGATGTGCCCCCGATCTGTCCCTCTTGCAGGGCTAATCCTCCCGTGTGACCAGGGCCTCCATATCAGTGGGCTTATTATAGTGATATGAGTTCCAGCACACTGAACCAGAACTATGTCTGTGCTGTGAAACACAACAGTGAATGAGGTTTTTCCTTTCACTTAAATGGAAGGGGTGGCATTGTCCATCCCTTTGTGTACATGGTGGTCTCCAGAAGTGCCTGGTGAATTTCATATATTGTCAGGTTCACTTGAAATTGGCATTAGAGTTTTGCTAGAGGTCAGGTTTTGATAGTTGTATTAGCGACATCTGATAGCCAGTGACTTTGTAACCCTACTGACAATTGTTTTGGAAAATAGATTTGAGAGCCCCCCTTGGGTTCACAAAAATGACTGAAAGTTAGGGAAACTCATGCAAAAGATTGTCTATTGTGTATTTTTTTCGTTTACCTCCTTAATATCCCACCTTTGTCTCCAATGAGAGCCCAAATAGGCTTATATCATTCTCCTCTCTTCCATTTTATCCTCACAATAACCCTGTGAGGTAGTTTTGGCTGACAGGGTGTAACTGGCCCAAGGTCACCCAGCAAGCTTCCACAGTACAGTGGGAATTTGAACTTATATATCCCATATCCTAGTTCAACACTTTAATGACTAAACCATACTGGCTCTCAAAATGTCTTAGCCTGGTGCCTAAAAGCAAGAAGGGTAGGCACCAGATGAATATCCAGGGGGAGAGTGCTCCATATATGAGATAACCCTACTGAAAAAGCCCTGTCTTGGGTTGCTACCCACTCACTTATGTGGGCAGGAACAAAGGGTGAGGACTGGGTCAGGACTTTAACTGATAGGCAGGACCAGATGAGAGAAGGTGATTCTTCATATACTCTGGTCCCAAACCATTTAGGATTTAAAGGTTATTATTTTATTGCTCCTATTATCTTCTCCAAGCACCAGGACTACCTCACATACACGCCCGTGTCAATTGAAAAGATATAGAATGGGGTGTCATCAGCTCTGATTTAGACTGTAATTTCTGTTTGAGTAGAATTATTATGATTATTGCTAATAATAAATAAATTGCAAGGAACTATATAGCTGGTAAGAAAAATACATATCCTATAGTTTCCGTGCAAAGTTAATTTTTCAGCTAAGAATGCATAGATGTAGTGTATATTTTTGAGACCTTGTTCATACAATATAGGTACTATTATCATCATGTGGTAAAGAATTACAGTTGGCCCCATCAGACTCACCACGCATCTATACACTGACATAATAACCTAAACGCAGCATGGGTTTTTCACGTCCAGGTTTTTTTAAAATAAATTTATTTTCACATTTTCGTATCATATTTTCATTTCACATAAATATGTACATAAATCAATTTAGTATTTATACATTTCTTTAACATTATAGTCCTCTTTGTTTCCTCTAATCTGTTATTTTGAACTAGCATTTTAATCAAAATTCATTCTTCTTGTGTTTTAGCCAGTCATAGATAATCTTTCATCTGTTCCAAAAAAATCTTCTGGTTTGTTGTTCAATGCTAAACTCAGTTTATCCATTTCCGCTATATCCAGAATCTTGCATTTGAGTTCTTTTATGGATGGTATGGCTTTCGACTTCCAACGTTTAGCTATCAATATTCTTGCTGCTGTTAAGATATAAACTATTATATGTTTGTGGTTTTTAATATTGTCCGGAACCATATTTAGCAAGTATATTTCAGGTTTTAGTGGGATGTTTAATTCGAATATCTCTACAAAAAAATTGTATATTTTTTCCAATAAGATTGTATTTTACCACACCTCCACCATATATGGAGGTATGATCCTAAATTTTTTCCACATCTCCAACATATATTAGAAGCTTTCAGAAAACATTTGGCAACTTTAACAGGAGTCCAATGCCATCTGAACAACATTTTATAAATGTTTTCTTTATAGGCCGTCGCTCTCATATATTTTATTGATCTCCATGTTTTATGCCAGTGATCCACTTCTAATGTGTATCCTAACTCTTTTATCCAGGTTACCATTGAATTTTTATTAAATTGTATTAAAAATTCAATTAAAAATTCACGTCCAGTTTTGAAGGGTAAATATTTATTTTTTTGTATATATGTTTCGGGATGATGATATGTGTTCTCTTTAAAATTGTTTCATCCTTTCACTGAGGTGAGAAGGTTAAAACAGGTACTGAACTTACCTGTATTGCTGATTGTGAGAATAGGATTGATCTACTGTACTAGTATGACAGCTTTGTAGAATTTGCATCCCTTACAACAATATAAAAAGAAATGTTTTCCTAATTATTTTCTGAACATATTTGTCTGAATGACAAATACACTATACTCAAGACAGTAGCAGTTAGATTCTAGATGTACCTGTTGGCTGCAAGAATTAAATATGTTTCTTGCAGAATAACAGATGGATTAGAAAAAATATGTCCATTTCATCACAGTGTATTTATATGATCTTTTTTTAGGGAAATGTGTTTGCGTGATAAAGTTACAAAGGATGTACAGAATGCCTTCCACTGTTGAAAATAGTAGCAGCAACATCTCTGCCTCACTGTGTATTATTAAACTAAACTACAGAGCTAAGTGGAAGCTGTACAAGTAGAAACTGTTATCACTCCCTAGTACAGGGCAGGACCTTGTTAATGGAGAGCCAAACTGCATGATAAGGCATCCTCAGGGAAGCCTCAGAAATACCGTTACCATTTTACCTCTGGATTTCCCTCAGTTTATAAATGCGACAGAGGCCCCATCCTGCTTGAAACTGCAGTGCAGCAAGGAGGAGGGGCTCCTGTCTCCCCTCCACACCTTGGACCAAAGCAGGATCAGGCCTTTGTGGAATTTGTATACTGAGGCAATTCAAGAGGTAAAACAGCAGTGGCATACATGGTGATGCTGTATTGTCTGGTTTGGCCCTTAGGAGTTCAAAAGGGAGTGTGTTGTTCAGCAAGTACACTTTTTCCATGCCCTTGCAATGGGCAGGCTTTTGAAATTCTGCCTTTGAAGTTAATTTTCTGGGTTTTGATTAGTCAAGTGGTAAAGGCTTCTTGTTTGAGATGGGAAGTCACATTCCCTGCCCATGCAAAACTTCCAGGATGGGTGTTGTAAGGATGTTACAGAGAAGATTTTAGTATCACTTTGCCTGCTGCCCTAGCTTTCTGTCTGCACAGGCAAGTAACTTGCTTCATCAACATTACATAGATAGAAACTATTACTGGTAGCATTTTTTATGTCACTAATTATTTTTATACATCTCTTCTGGGTTGAATTAAATTGATAAGTGGCAGCAGTTTAAAATGCTAGGTGCTCTCTCTCCCTTTTAAGTGACTTGTGCTAAACTGTTTGGAAGTCAATGGGCCATCAATAGAAAATGTAAACACTTCTGTGACTTTTTATTGCTCTGTTGCTTTATTATATGCATTGCTTTACTATTATTGCTTTATTACGTGCATTCCACTATAACAGGCAGCAAGGGGCATCTATTTGAAAGGGAATCTAGATGGCTTAGGGTTGCCAGGTTTGGCTTGGAAACCACCTGGAGACTTTGGGGGTGGATCCGGGAGAGTGGGGGGGTTGGGGAGTGGAGGGGCCTCAGCATGGTACACCCTTCAAAGCAGCCCTTTTCTCCAGAGAAGCTGATCTCTGTCAGCTGGAGATAGTTGTAAAAGCGGGAAATCTCCAGGCTCCACCTGGAGGCTGGGAACCCTAAGAGGGCTTCAGTTTACGTTCTTAGGATTGCCCACAATAAAGTGCTCAGTGCTTGTATCCATTTGTTGATATAGTTCAGACTTCATCTGGCTGCTAATTATGGTGGCCATTTCTTCTAAAAGACATAGAGGCCTGAATCAGGAGATGGTTGTGGGCATGGAAGGATGACAGAGTACATTCAAACTGATGGCCTGGGACTTGGTTTTAATGGAGTAAAGGTTACTGCTTCATGCAGTTCTCTCTGCCTCAGAATCTGTTAAATCTTTAAAAATTTAGAAAATTGAATTTGACTGAAAGAAATTCAAGGCAAAAGCTTGAAGGCAGAAGCGTGCTGACAAATTAACAGCTTAGTTTGTGACACATTCTCTTATTTTAATTTCATGATCCGAAGAGAAGTACTGCTTTGCTTTATGTCTATGTTGCTATTTCTTTGCTCCTTATCCATTGGTATAAATTAGTTATAATTTCCCTCAAAAATAGGAACAGCAAAATAGAATACTGCCCTTTGTTAATTATTGAAATGCTGGCCCACATTCGTGAGAAAGAGCTTGGGATTTATATTTTGGAATCAATGTTTTGCTGAGATTTGCTGAGATTAGCATCTCTAATTCTTATAGCCAGGAGCCTTCCTGACTGCTGCAGAGATCTGAAGACTCAAAGGGCGCTTTCATACACACTAAGTAACACACTTTCTATCCACTTTCAATCCACTTTGCAACTGGATTTTGCCCAAAGGGAAAGGAATGTGAAATTGTTCAGTGAATTTTTTCTCCATTCATGATTGTAGTGGTCATCCTTGGAAAACAATCACCAGTATCTGGTGAGGAATCATAACATATCCTCTGCACAGCCTGCAATCTATTTTAGGATCTGGGGCTGGAGGGTTTGCCTTTGTTTCTACCCTTTGTGTGTGTGTGTGTTGTCCTGGTGTGTTACTTCTGTTTCCCCGATCTGCAGTGCTGCCTGTATTCCAGGGACACAAAAATTTAGTCTCTGTGGTCATTCTGTACTGGTCTCTAAGGCATAAGGTTACCAACCTCTAGGTGGGAGCTGGAGTTCTCCCAGAATTATGACTGATCTCAATACTGCATATATCCATTTCCCTGGAGATCATGGCAGTTCCAGAGGTAGACTCAATGACATCACATCCTTGCTGAGTTCACTCCCCTCCTCAGACTCTTGTTGTTGTTGTTCAGTCGCACAGTCGAGTCCGACTCTTCGCGACCCCATGGACCGGATCACGCCAGGCCTTCCTGTCTTCCGCCGTCCTCTGAAGTTTGCTCAATTTCATGTTTGTTGCATCTATGACACTGTCTAGCCATCTCATCCTTTGCTCCCCTCCCAAATCTCCAGGAATTTTCTTCCAGAAAGTTTAAACTAGTATTAATTCAGTACAGTTTAACCTATAAATAGGAGATGGGGAAAATAAGCCTCACTCTGCCTAAATAGCAACAATAGTTCATATCAACAGAAGACATAAAGTCAGGAAAGCCCGCCAGCATATATGGAGCCAGAAATAACCTGTGGAAGTATTTGAAGAAAGAAATGCCTCTTAAGAACAATCTGTTTTTATGCAAGACCTCTTGGACTGTGATGACAATGGTTCATTGTCAGTTTTAATATCTGCTGACTTCTTCCTCTGAGTCTGAACTCAGACTGAACTCTCTAAACCAGACAGACCAATACCAGAATAACAAATGTCAGCAAGGTCATTACTTTTGGTAGATGTTCTCTTTATAATAAGGACAATAACAAATGGGGCATTTTTTCATTTTTTTAATAAACAAATGTACATCCCCATCTAGCTACATGCAGGAATTTTATTATAACCCAAATCTTCGTTTTCAAAAAGTAAAATAAAAACTAATTGCTAGCCGAAGGCCTTCATCAAATATGACATTAAATTTTTAAATATTTGTAGCTCTTTCTGGAATAACGCATAAACTTACATTTAGGGTTATTTTGTTAAGGTCTGCCTAGAGGGTTTCCTGCATACCTGCCACTGCTCATTTCTAAGTGGAAAGGACTCCTCAGCATGCCTCACATTTGTGCTACACTCTTGTTGAAAAGTCCACATTGAGCTGTAGTCTGGTCCTTGGTTTTGTCCCACAACTGTTCAGAAGATGAAACTTCAAGAATTGTCCAGAAGATTTAGCAACATGTATAAGCTGAAAGCATGCAGCAAGAGGTCAACTAAAGAACGAGAAAGGTAATTTCAATGGGTGTGATCAATATAATGACATTTGATGGTTTTCTATTGGATGGGAAAAAGAAAGTTAATCTGTTTCTTACATGTGGCTTGTTAACTTCAAAGAAAAGCAGAAGCTTGAGGAGCTGAGAGGAAATAGGCACAACTCTTTCAACATGCAACAGCATTGGCTTTGTTGATGGAGAATAGTATGGTGGCAACAGAGGGCAGCCAAGAGGAAAGAAAATTTTTGTAGTATCATCTCTCTGTTGCTTTTTATTCCTTTACTTCCTACTTCCCCATGCATGCTGGAAATTCCAAAATGCCTGCCATTAACTATCAGGCATTCTAGGAGCTACAATTCATAGAATGTAACAGGTGCCCCCTATCCTGCTGAGTGCATTCTGGGGACCGTCGTTCTGAGAATGCCTTATTTGTAGTTCCTTATAAATATTCTGTGAATTATCATTACCAGAATGCATTAAGAAGAAGAAAGGGAAAAACAAAGAAAGATGGAGGTGAGTCAGGGGAGAGCTGGAAGGAATTGAACATCTCTAGCTTCAGCCTGCATAGGGGAGAGGCTGCTGAGCCTGGTCCTCAGCCTTGTACCCCGAAGTCTGGCCTTTAGGGTGCTACTGGCTGGGGATGCATAGGAACAGTCTAGAATGCACAAAAAAGCCCTCTGTAAGTGGGGGAAGTCTAAATTTCATATGTTATGTTGAAATATCTAGTGGCCTTTGTGGGCTTGCAGATTAATTTTATTTATCTGATGCCTGCTTTACGGGCAAAGCTTCTAACTATGTTTTTATTGTTGCTAATTATGATCATAATTACATTAGTAGCTGTATGCGTCACATGCACTATGTTAGTATTGCAACTGCCCTGTACCAATCTGGTGGACTCTGAAATATGTAGAGAATCAGTGTGATATAGTGCAGTGTGGTGTGGTGTTTGACTTCCCACTCTGTTCAGGTTCCAGCTCTGCCATGGAAGTTTGCTGGATAACCTTGTGCCAGTCACTCTCTCAGTCTAGCCTAAGTCCCAGGGTTGTGGTGAGGATAAAATGCAGGAGAGGTAAGCAATGTAAACCACCTTAGGTTCCCGTTGAGGAGAAAGGCAGGGTATAAGTGAAGTTAAAGAATTAAATAAGCTTGCATAGGGTTCAACACTCAGTCTCTTAGAACAATGCCCATTAATTAGTATAATTATAATTAGTTTTGAGGATTCGATGTATTGACTACTCATTTAAGTCCACATCTGGGAGGTGGCCTGAGAGAAGAACAGCAGCAGAGGGGATGTGATGTCTGTGACAGTACAGACAGATGTGATAGATGTTCTTCTGACTGTGATAGTCCTAGGGGCCCACAACTGTTTCAGCACTTGAAAATGCATGTGTGCCTAAGACCCACAGGAAAACATGAAATGGCTGGGCATTGTGAGCTTTTGTACATAAACTGCTTCATGTACTGGTAAAGGACATGTAAAGGCACCATGACACAGACTAAGGGCTATCTGTTTGTCTACAAAATATAGTCTTCCCCAGAGGAATAACTACAATTCCTATGAGGCAGTGCAAGAATAGAGAGACAACAATGTATAGTGAACAGTATCAGCCTACTATCTGGGAAGTCTAAGTTCAAAAACCCCAGTATACAAAGGAAATGTACTGGGTGAAATTGATCTGGACACACACTCTCAACCTAATCCACCTCACTGGCTTGCTGTTATTCCTCATATAAACAGTTTACATTGGTTTCCTACTGAGCAAGATTGGATCATGATGGCATGAATACAGTGACAAAGGGGAAGGGAACCCAGTTGCACCCAGGAGAGCCCTGGCATAATGAGCCCAACAAATCTCTCTCTCTCTCTCTCTCTCTCTCTCTCTCTCTCTCTGTGTGTGGGTTTTTCTCTAGTATGTGTATATTCTCTCTCTCTCTGTGTGTGTGTGTGTGTGTGTGTGTGTGTGTAGAAAGGCAAAAAGCTCATGCCTTCTTAAAGGTGCTTTGTATCTCTCCCATGAAATTGAGGGAACTGGGCAAGTAAGCCCGGTTTCGGCGATCGCCATGGCAGTCGCTTTCTCCCGGACTTCCGGGAGAAGCCTGCCAGCGCCCACGGCTGGGAGGAGGCGTGATCGTTCGCACCACCCCAGGAGCCCATGTGTTGGGCTCCAAGCCATGGGGCACTAGAGAGCCCCCTCCGGCGAGATAAGCCGGCAAGGGGGGGTACTCCAAACCCCGATGGTCCTGCTGTGGAGCGTCCCGTATGGAAACAAGATCAGCACACCGGAGCCAGTGTTTGGTGATCAAGCGATTTTAGACACAAGCGAACAATTGTTGAAAATGTGAGTTTAAGTACAAGCGAGAACAACGAAAAACCGCACAGCCCTCCTGAAAGAAAACGAGGGGGGGAGGGGACTCTCCCCCGCTAAGAACTGTTTCCAAGCAATTTTAAGCCAGAAAAGGGGGGGCACTATAAAAAGCAAATGGAGTAAAATAAAGAGACTGTAAGAGCTTACCGCATGATATAAGAACTTCCAGAGATGTTGACAAACTTTTAATAAAAGTAAACAACTCTCAAACATGGCGCCGCCTGTGAAGTACCAGAGAGATAAACAAGTGAAAGCAAAGCTTCTTCCCGGAAGTTCCAGCCCTGCAAGTTCTGTGCCTAGACAGGACTCAACTACAGAACTTCAAAGGTTATTGTCAGAAGCACATCGCCCTCTACTGAGAAAATTACGGCAATTGACAATAAGCTCAATACACAACAAGCACAAATGGCTGCGAATACACAGAAAATCGAAAAAACGGAGCAAGAACTTAAAGAGATTGATACCAAATCAAAAAAGTTGAATCAAAAACTACAGGCATTGGGAAAAAATGCCAAATCGAAGAGTCTCGAGTACTACAGCTGCAAATGGAAAGGGCAAGCTATGTCTTGAAGACTTCAAGGTGTCCAAGAAGAGAAAGGAGAGAATCTGAGACAGATTGTTGGTGACGTATTAGCTCCCTTGGCAGAGATGACATCGGATCAACTTCGAAGCGAAATTGATACGGTCCATAGATCGTATACAGAATTTATCAGAAAGAATAATCTGCCAGGAAAAGTTACAATAAGATTCTCCCAAAGAAAAGTGAGAGATCAACTATTGAAAGCATTTAATGGCGCGACCTTGAAGATAAAAGACAAAGACCATAAGCATTTTGAAAGACATTCCATTTGAGATAAGAAGGAAAAGAAGGAAATACAGGGATTTGGTTTTATTTCTATAAAATCACGTCTCCTACAGATGGCTTACACCCAAGGGATTAATCTTTAGATATGTAAATGGAAAAGAAAGAATTGACTCTGTTGAAAAGGCTTGTGAGTTTGCGTCAACATAGCAGTCCAGTAGGAGAAGGTGCGACCGATGTGGCCAAAGAAAGCGAAGAAGAAGGAGAGGCTGGATCTTCCGAGGAAGACTCTGACTCTAAATTGGGGGTTGCTGCCCCCAAATAAAGCTATCAGTTGAGACACAGAAAGGGGAAAAATAGATTGTTAATGTACTCTGGAGTATCTAAAATAAGTATACTGTATATCTTTTTACAGTCTTTTTATGAAACAAGAATTGTTGATGAAAACATTTAAATACATAGATTATCATTTTCCATGAAAGTTGTTTAAGCTTAAAGGTAATTTTTAAAAAAATGTATGTATGATCACCATCTCTT
>NW_015166465.1:450422-462933 GCF_001447785.1 Gekko japonicus | reverse complement strand
AACCCGGCTCTCCCAGATTAAAGTCTGCGTATTTAACCACGACACCAAAACCACTACACCAAACAGAGCAGACCCCCATTTCCTTTTGACTTTTTGATCATAAAAAGTCCTGCCTCGGTACCTTCCCTCCCTCCTGCCGTGAACGGTGATCAGAGATCCCAACAGCTGGGCCACCACCGACCACTGCAGGGAAACGGCTCCAATGCACCAATCTGTCTTTTCCCAAGCCTGCGCCGGCGACGCTCCAATATCCTCGGACCGCACAGTCCCCATTGATGACTCCCCGGGAAGCACATTCGGCACACATTGGCGGGATTTATCTCTCTAGCCCGGAGGAGTTTTGCATGACTAAGGCAGCCTCTCGCCACGGTTATTTTTACATTTTATGTCTCGGGGTCTGCTTTCTGCCAGAAAGCAATTTGCCTTTCTTTGAGGCCACCCAGATCTCCCTGCGGAGCCAGAGGAACAGCCAAACCAGACTTGGGAGCCAGACTGCAGAAGTCGAAGGCTCTCTGCAGACGTTCGACAACCATTGTTCCAGAAGTCACTGCCTGAAGGTCAACGGCTTCTCCGCTTCCCTCCAGTCAGGTGTGGTTGAACTCCATAAGGAGTTAATGTGGACTTTGGACAGCCGGTTTTTTTGGGGGGGGCGGGCGGAAGCGCACTCTGCACCCATCACCACCATCTCCCAGGGCCCTGCCCCTCCGTGGCTCAGTGCTCAAGCACACAGTTGTGGGCCACCACTGGGGAGGGGCCACGACTCAGTGGCAGAGCATCTGCTTGGCACTCTGGTTCGTCTCCCAGCATCTCCGGACAAGAGGCCCACACAGCTGGCACTGTTCCCTCTAAGCTGAGTTGGTGTGGGCCAGCTCACAGTTTTTTAGCCTCCAGCTCACCCATTTTTCTTTTAGCTCGGGAAGGAGGGCTCCAGAGCAAGCTGATTTCTGCAGCAGCCAAATGGCTCGCTCACAGCTTGAATGCCAGGAGCTCACAAAGCAGAATTTCTGCTCACAGGACTCCATAGCTTAGAGGGAGCATTGGCAGCTGGTGATACGAAAGATCTGAACCTGAGACCTTGGAAAGCCGATGCCAGTCGGAGAAGACAATGTAAGCCGCTCTGAGGCTCCTTTGGGTAGTAAAGGGCGGCGTATAAATCCAATCTCTTCTCTTCATAGGGGAGGTGTTCCAACCCCGTCATCATTTTAGTTGCCGTTTTCTGCACCTTGTTCAATGCTATAGTAACTTTTTTGCGGTTTGGTGTCCAGAAATGTGTGGTGACCAAATGAAGCCACACCGTAGATTTAGTAAAGGTAAAGGTTCCCTTGCTCGAAAGCCAGTCGAGTCCGACTCTAGGGTTGCGGTGCTCATCTCCGTTTCAAAGCCGAAGAGCCAGCGCTGTCCGAAGACGTTTCTGTGGTCATGTGACCGGCATGACTAAACACCAAGGCGCTGTTACCTTCCCACCAAAGTGGTACCTATTTTATCTACTTGCAATTTCTTGTTTTCGAACTGCTAGGTTGGCAGGAACTGGAACCAGAGATGGGAGCTCACTCCGTCATGCGGCACCCGGATCTCGAACTGCTGAACTACTGACCTTCCACAGCCTGCAGTTCAGCGTCTTAACCACTTGAGCCACCGCAGCTCCTACCGTAGATTTACACAGGGGCATTATGATCCTGGCCAGTTTGTTTCAAATCGGTCTCACGTTTGAACTCGGCCCGTGCGGAAACAACGGACATCACTGAGCGGAAAGCAAAAGACGTTAGCAATCCCCCTTACAGACAGGACCGCCGCGTCCTAGGAAAGTGTGCTGCCGCTGCAAAAAGGGCTACATTCGACAACGCGCCCTCGTCGCGATTTGCAAGCGGGTCATCCGATTCCTGCAAGCGGGATCGACATGCTCGACACACCAGTAACCGAGACGGGAAATCAATCAGTCACTAAAAGATGCCGCCAGAGGGGAAACCTGGGGATCCCATCTGGTGTCTTGACCTCAATCTTCCCAGCACGACACCGTTTCCAGCCGCAGGCATGGCCGTCGATTGCAAGAGACCGGAGGAGTGTGTTTTCTTTCATCGCAATCATTTCTAGCTCTTTTAGTGTTATGCACTACTAGGTGGGGAGCTAGACTTGGTTTTTTTAAGGCCAGAGACGTTTCAGGGGTGGTTTGCCCTTGCCTGCCTCTGTGTCACAGCCCCTGGTATTCCTTGGAGGTCGCCCTTCCAAATACCAGCCAAGGCTGACCATGCTTAGCTTCTGAGATCTGACGGGATCGGGCTAGCCACGTCAGGACAGACCCACTGCTGCCTGATCTCTATCTAGAACAGGGCTGTCAGACCCCCAGTCGGGGCTAGGTTTCCCCCGATTTCAGGAGCTCCAATTTGCAACTGGGCAGCGGGGAAAGCCCCACCCCAAACAGCCCCCTCCTGCGTCAACGTGGCTGGTGAGATGACAGCACCCGAAAGGGACGTCATCACACCAGGCATGTCGACGCTCTAGCATTTCGTCCAAAACTCTATGGTTACCATAGAGTTTTGGGGCAAAATGGTAGAGCGTCGATGCGTCAACGTGCCTAGTGTGATGACGTCATTTCCGGGTGACGTTATCTCACCACGTGCAGAGAGAAGACTCCAGGATAAGAACATAAGAGAAGCCAATGCTGGATCAGGCCAATGGCCCATCTAGTCCAACACTCTGTGTCACACAGTGGCCAAAAATACCAGGTGCCATCAGGAGGTCCACCAGTGGGCCCAGGACACTAGAAGCCCTTCCACTGTCCCGCCCCCCCCCCCCCCCCCGGCACCATAAGAACATAAGAGAAGCCAATGTTGGATCAGGCCAATGGCCCATCCAGTCCAACAGTCTGTCACACAGTGACCAAAAATACCAGGGGCCATCAGGAGGTACAGCAGTGGGGCCAGGACGCTAGAAGCCCTCCCACTGTTGCCCCCCCTCCCAGTACCAAGAATACAGAGCATCACTTGCCCCAGACTGAGAGTTCCTATCTATGCCTTGTGGCTAATAGCCACTGATGGACCTCAGCTCCATGTGTTTATCCAATTCCCTCTTGAAGCCGTCCATGCTTGTAGCCGCCGCCACCTCCTGTGGCAGTGAATTCCATGTGTTCATCACTCTTTGGGTGAAGAAGTACTTCCTTTTATCTGTTCTAACCCGACTGCTCAGGAATTTCATGGAGTGCCCACGAGTTCTTGTATTGCGAGAAAAGGTGAAAAGGACTTCTTTCTCAACCTGCTCTATCCCATGCATAACCTTGTAAACCCAGGATAGACCCAGGAGCCCCTTGCTATCAGCGAGGTAAGACCTGGCAACTGTAATCTAGAACGAAAGGAGAAAGTGAAATGCAGCACACCTGCTAAGGCAGGCAAGAGGGGTAGAGCCTATTCTTCCATGGGGGCACACTCTTACCACCCAGAGAAAGGGCAGGCTGCGATCACTGCTGTGACCGGCCCTCTCAAGCCCTTGACGCCTCGGTAGCTGCCCGACAATGCCAGCCCTTGACACCGACCTTCCTTTAGATCAGATTCTCTGACTAACATCTGGGGCAAATTGCCAGGCACGCAAAGTAAGGAGGCTTCTGCAGCAAACTTGGTTGGAATACGGGCCAAATTCCTTTGCAAACCAGGCCATTATCACAAGCGGCGTTTTAAAAAGGAGAACCGTGAAGAAGGAGAGAAGAGATTGGATTTCTACCCTGCCCTTCACTACCCAACGGTGTCTCAGAGCGGCTAACAAACTCCTTTCCCTTCCCCTCCCCACAACAGACACCCTGTGAGGTAAAAGAAGGAGAGACTGGATTTATACCCCGCCCTTCACTACCCAACGGTGTCTCAGAGCGGCTTACAAACTCCTTTCCCTTCCCCTCCCCACAACAGACACCCTGTGAGGTAGGTGGGGCTGAGAGAGCTCTTGACAGAAACTGCTCTTTTTCAAGGACTGCTCTTATCAGAACTATGGCTTGCCCAAGGCCATCCAACCAGGTACAAGTGGAGGAGTGGGGAATCAAACCCGGCTCTCCCAGATTAGAGTCTGCGCACTTAACCACTACGCCAAACTGGCTCTTAACTGGTGTAGCGATCGATCGGGAGAAGAGGAATTACCTCTGAACGTATTCCTCAGGGTCTGGAAGACGTCTGATTTGGTGGTGTCCATCGTCGCGGCAGCCTCGTGGGTCTCAGCCACTCGCTCTGTGTTTCCGGCCACTCTCGCGGGAGGAACTTGGCCCTCTGGAGACAGATCCGTAGCACGGACAGTATTCTGGCCAGCCCGAAGTGTTGTCGACTCCCCCCACCGTGCAGGTTCTTGGACCGGACCGGTCTGAAGAGTCTGGCTTCCTTTCGCCGCCGCGGCTGACAACCCTGGCGGCGAGACCCTTTTCACCTCATCGTCGCCTTCCTCCCTCCCCTCTCCTGGGTAAGACTCGCCTGCCATTTGGGATTGGTTCGCCACCACAGCTGTCGTGCCTCCCGCTTGGCCAGCGGCTCCCGGTTTTGTATCGTCCCAGTCGTCGCTTGGAAACGCCGTGGCCGAGACAACCACGGCAGCCCCAACTTGTGAGCGTCCCCAGCTGTCCGAGGTGTCCCCTCGCTGACTGAAGGAGGCCTCGGTAGAAACTAGGCAGGGCTTTGCAGTAGCGTCTGTTGCCAGCAAGGGGCCATCTCCATTAGAGACCAGCTCGACATCGAGCGACTGCCCAGAAGAAGGCGGGAGACTTGGGGACTGGTCACTGGGAAGCCAGAACAGTGAGTCTTCTGTGGTCAACGGGGGCACCCCGGCAGGGCCAACACTTCCGCCTCCTTCCAGGACGCTCGGTGCAACTATATCTCCTCCCAGAATCCCGGTTGAATCCGGATCGGCTCCTTCGCTGGCCCCTTCCATCGTCTCACTCGTGGTACTACTAAATACCGGCTCGTTTCCATTAGGGTTCGGAGAGGTCACCCCCGCAGCTAGCAAGGATTCGCGCGAACCGTTTTCTTTCCGCTCCGTCTCAGGCTTGCTGGAAGCGAGCTGGCTTTCCGCTCCGGCCACCCCCGAGAGGGCCGTGGTGTAAACAGGGACGCCCCGGTATCCCGAGAGACCCTGAATGCCGGGGACGGCTTGCGGCGTCGCTTTCTCCACGGTGCTTAACGAGATCCCAGATGGTTCTGCCAAGGCTCCATATGGGCTTTCGGAGGCGGCAGCACTGACAGTTTGCTCCGGCAACCCCAAGTGGCCTTCCGGACTTGATGTGCTCACATTGTCTGAGTCTTCTAAACGGTTCTCTGCCGGGGCGGCCTGCTGCTGCAGTTGTCTGGCGTGCCTCCGCTCCGTGTTTCGGAAGGCGAGGCATTGCAGGCTGCAGGAGCCGAGCAGAACGAGGCAGATGGCGACGCGGGTGGGGGACGCCGTCGGTTCGTTCATACTGGAGGGGGAGCGTGTGTAGAAGCCAGCCAGGCGAATGGTCCCAGGAAATGAGCCCTGGAAACGAGAAGCAGAGGAGAGCCGTCGTGTCAGTTTAAAAACGTCAGAAGAGAAGAGAAGCCGTGTCGAATCAGGCCAGTGGCCTATCCAGGCCAACACTCTGTGTCACACAGGGGCCATCAGGAGGTCCACCAGCAGGGCCAGAACTCCAGAAGCCCTCCCACTCTTGCCCCCTCCCCAAGCACCAAGAATACAGAGCATCACTGCCCCAGACATAAGAGGAGCCATGTTGGATCAGGCAAGTGGCCCATTCAGTCCAACATTCTGTGCCACACAGTGGCCAAAACCCAGGTGCCATCAGGAGGTCCACCAGCAGGGCCAGAACTCCAGAAGCCCTCCCACTCTAACCTCCTAAGCACCAAGAATTCAGAGCAACACTGCTCCAGACATAAGAGAAGCCATGTTGGACCAGGCCAATGGCCCATCCAGTCCAACACTCTGTGTTACACAGTGGCTGAAACTCAGGGGCCATCAGGAGGTCCACCAGCAGGGCCAGAACTCCAGAAGCCCTCCCACTGTTGCCCCCCAAGACAGAACATAAGTGCCTCAGACATAAGAACGTAAGAGAAGCCATGTTGGATCAGTCCAAAGGTCCCTCCAGTCCAACACTCTGTGTCACGCAGTGGCCAAAAATACCAGGTGCCATCAGGAGGTCCACCAGCGGGACCAGAACTTCAGAACCCCTCCCACTCTTGCCCCCCCAAGCACCAAGAACACAGAGCATCACTGCCGCAGACAGAGTGTTCCAGCTAGACCTTGTAGCTAATAGCCACTGATGGACCTCTACTCCATATGTTTATCCGATACCCTCATAAGAACATAAGAGAAGCCAAATGTTGGATCAGGCCAAAGGCCCATCCAGTCCAACACTCTGTGTCACACAGTGGCCAAAAATACCAGGTGCCATCAGGAGGTCCACCAGTGGGGCCAGGACACTAGAAGCCCTCCCACTGTTGCCCCCCTCGAAGCATCAAGAATACAGAGCATCACTTGCTCCAGACCAAGGGTTCCTATCTATGCCTTGTGGCTAATAGCCACTGATGGACCTCTGCTCTTAACATAAGAACATAAGAGAAGCCAATGTTGGATCAGGCCAATCGCCCATCCAGTCCAGCACTCTGGGTCACACAGCGGCCAAAAATACCAGGTGCCCTCAGGGGGTCCAGCAGTGGGGCCAGGACACTAGAAGCCCTCCCACTGTTGCCCCCCCACTCCAAGCACCAAGAATACAGAGCATCACTTGCCCCAGACTGATAGTTCCTATCTATGCCTTGTGGCTAATAGCCCCTGATGGACCTCAGCTCCATGTGTTTATCCAATTCCCTCTTGAAGCTGTCCATGCTTGTAGCCGCCGCCACCTCCTGTGGCAGTGAATCCCACATGTTCATCACTCTTTGGGTGAAGAAGGACTTCCTTTTATCTGTTCTAACCCGACCGCTCAGCAATTTCATGGAGTGCCCACGAGTTCTTCTATTGCGAGAAATGGTGAAAAGGACTTCTTTCTCAACCTGCTCTATCCCATGCATAACCTTGTAAACCCGGGATAGACCCGGGAGCCCCTTGCTAACAGCGAGGTTCTTAGGTCTGGGGCAGTGCCATCAGGAGGTCCACCAGTGGGGCCAGGACACTAGGAGCCCTCCCACTCTCCCCCCCCCCAGCACCAAGAATACAGAGCATCACTGTCCCACTTCTTCTTTGGGGAATGAGTGCTTTGGATTCAGCCGAAACATCAGAGATGGTCCCACCGACCCCACAGCTTAATAGCTTCATCTGAGTTTGTGTGAGCTAAGCTCACCATTTTTCAGCCTCTGGCTCACACGATTTTGTCTTTGCTCAGGAAGGGATGGCTCCAGAGCAAACTAACTGATGCAGCAGCCAAATCGATCGCCCACAACTTTAATGCCAGCAGCTCACAAAGTAGACTTCTTGCTCACAGGACTCCACAGCTTAGAGGGAACATTGGTGAAGATGCCCGAGACCAGGGGAACCTCAACGCGGTGCCCACGGTCTCGCTGACACCTTTTCTGGTGCTTGCCAAGACGTTTCTAGAAAGGGGACCAGGCCGCGTAGGGCTTTTGCCCACCGAGGCGTCTGATTGGAGAAGAATGTAAACCAATTTGGATCCCTGTTGGGAGGGAAGGGGGAAGAGAAAGACGAGAGAGATAGAGGAAGAGAGAGACAGAAAGAAAGATAGAAAGAGGAGGATATTGGATTTATACCCCGCCCTTCACTCGGAGTCTCAGAGCGGCTTACGATCTCCTTCCCCTTCCACTCCCCACAGCAGACACCCTGTGAGGTAGGCGGGGCTGAGAGAGCTCTGACAGAAACGGCTCTTTTTCAAGGACAGCTCTGACAGAACGATGGCTTGCCCAAGGTCATCCAGCAGCTGCGAGTGGAGGAGTGGGGAATCAAACCCGGTTCTCCCAGATTAGAGTCAGCGCACTTAGCCACTACACCAAAGAGGATTGGGGGTGACTTATTCCTGCCCTGCAGACAGAAGAACCTGTGTGGAGACAGCCATGCTGATTCTGCGAACTTGGGCAGATCATGAGAAGGGAGGGCAGGAAGGGTTGCCTCAGGGCTTAGTTCTCGTGGCCCTTTCTGACACGCCCAGGGAAATGCTGATCGCCACTTTGGGGTCAGGAAGCCATTTTTCTCCAGACCAGTTTGGCCGGGGATCCTTGAGGGGTTTTTTGGTCATATTCTGGGCATGGAACAGAGGTCACTGGTGTGTGTGTGTGTAGGGGGTATCTATGAATTCCCTGCCTTGTCCAGGGGGTTGGACTAGATGACCCCGGAGTTCCCTTCCAACTCTGATTCTATGATTCTAAGATCTCCAGAAAGCAACTTTTCTTATATTGATTCCTGCACGGTCAATGGGAGAAAAACAATACCCCTCCCATCTCTAATAAACTGAGGCCACGGAACCGCCGGCGGACTCAACGACCTTCGTCCTTACTGATTTCTAATCGCATGAGGACGGAGACAAAGTATGTTGTACAAACGAACCACTCAATAACGCCTAAAGACCTGTCGGCTTCTCCTACAGGAATACAGATCATTTCGGCCTTCACCTGTCCTAATAAGAGGGGCACAGTCACATCCGCTTAGAGATGGTAGGACGGAGGGAGGGGGCCGGCTAGGGGAAAACAAGTGTTTATAAGCGAGACTGCAGGCGCAATCTATCTCTAGCAGAGTATTTGTCCCGCAGAGCTTGGGAACAAAATACAGATAATGGTGTTGTGAATGGCTGGGTGCAGGATTCAGTTGCATGACTCAGGCCTAACACAGGTGAGAGAGCCCAGATTTGTGACTCGAGCCAGCATGGTGTAGTGGTTAGAGTGTCGGACTGGGATCTAGGACACCCAGGTTCGAATCCCCGCTCCAGCATGGGAGCCCGCTGGGTGACCTTGGAACAGTCACGCGCTCTCGGCCTAACCTGCCTCAGAGGGATGTCGGGAGGATAAAATGGAGAGGAGGATGACAGACGCTGTCTTAAAAGCCCTTCGAAGGGAGGGATAAAAACGAGTAAATAAAAAAATACGCCAGGTGGCCCGCATCCCAAAGGAATCTACCTGAGTCTTTGCACTAACAGTGTGGCTGCACAGAAAATTTTGGAGGAACTCTGAGAGGGGAAGGCAGCTGGTGGACGAAGAGGAATGAGATACATACCGAAGGTCAGTTTAGAAGAAGAGGAGATTGGATCTATACCCCGCCCTTCACTCAGAAGGGCTTACAATCTCCTTTCCCTTCCCTTCCCCCCAAAAGACACCCTGTGAGGCAGGTAGGGCTGAGAGAGCTCTTTCGAGGACTGCCCTTGAGAGAACAGCTGAGAGGACTTGTGACTGACCCAAGGTCACACCAGCAGCTGCATGTGGGCCTGGGGTGGACGCTATGGCATTAGACCCTGCTGAGTTCCCCCAACCCTCAAATCTCCAGGTATTTCCCGACCCAGAACTGGCAACCCTAGCATAGAGTGCTCCTAAAGAAACAAACCTTTGAAAACCAATATCAACGCAGGTGACACAGCCTTGAGATGCTTTGGGACTCGGCCTCCTGGGCCCAAAGAGCCAGAGAGGAGGGAGAAAGAGGGTGGGGTTAAGGAGGAGGCCAAGTCTCCCATGGCAACGGTCTCTAGGCCACCTTAGGGAGGTCTACTTCAGAGGCTGAGAATGCTTGCTGTATTTTTTTTTACTGAAATGAGGGCAACAGCTGCAGTTTACGTCTTTGGCTCAGAGGTAGGGCACCTGCGTGGCCTGCAGAAAGGCCCAGATTCAGCACCTAGCATCTCCAGCTAAAGCATCGCAGGTAGCAAGCAGGGGTACCAACCTCCAGATGTGGCCTGGAGCTCTTCCGGAAACTACAAGTGATTGCCAGACTACAGGGAGCCGTTCCAGCCCTGCTGGTGGGCCTCCTGATGGCCCCTGGGTTTTGGCCACTGTGTGGCACAAAGTGTTGGGCTCGATGGGCCATTGGCCTGATCCAACATGGCTTCCCTTATGGTCTTATGTCTGGGGCGGTGATGCTCTGTCTTCTTGGTGCTTACAAACTCCTTTCCCTTCCCTTCCCCACAACAGACACCCTGGGTGCGTTCAGACGGGGGCTTTACATCGGTATAGGTGCCGGTTGCAATCAGTGTACTCACCGGCGTTCAGACGGGGAACATCTGCCTCCTGTCCCTAACCGGTGTAAAGCCCTTTACACCGTTGCACTCTGCCACTAGTTCCCAAGTGGTGGTATCCTGAGTGCAACGGTTGTAAACGGTGTACCTCGCCGTCTGATCGCTCTCCACCGTTGCACAGCTACTTCCGTTCGGAAGCCTCAGGCTTCCGATTTTCGCCCACCTTTTTTTTTTAAAGGACAGCGATATGCGCTTGGGCAAAGCTTCGCCCTACCATTTGTATATAAAAAAAGAAAAGGGCCTTACTGTAGCATTTCGGAGGCGTCCGGGACCTCCGGGAGGCTACTGTGCTCTTTAAACTTTAAAGGTAGGGACTTACCTTTAAAGTTTAAATGTAAAGGGGGGGTTGAGCATGCGCAAAGATCGCCATTCTGTGAATGGCTGCCTATGCGCATGCTCAAACTGTGTTTTTAAAAAAAAAAAAACGGCAGACGCCCGCAGGGTGTGAGCGGGCATACACCGATGGTATCCGCAAAATGGAGGTAAGTGTGATCGCGTTTCTGCGGGCATAAACTGCACCGGTTCCAACCGGTACAGTTTATGCCGGCAGAAAGCTCCCGTCTGAACACACCCCCTGTGAGGTAGAAGAAGAAGAAGAGATTGGATTTATACCCCGCTTGGGGGGCGACAGTGGGAGGGCTCCCGGAGTTCTGGCCCCGCTGGTGGACCTCCTGATGGCACCTGGGTTTTGGCCACTGTGTGACACGGAGCCAAGGACTGGATGGGCCACTGGCCTGATCCAACATGGCTTCCCTTATGTTCTTATGTCTGAGGCAGTGATGCTCTGTCTTCTTGGTGCTTGGGGGGAAACAGTGGGAGGGCTTCTGGAGTTCTGGTGCAGAGTGTTGGACTGGATGGGCCATCGGCCTGATCCAACATGGCTTCTCTTATGCTCTTATGTCTGAGGCAGTGATGCTCTGTCTTCTTGGTGCTTGGGGGGAAACAGTGGGAGGGCTTCTGGAGTTCTGGTGCAGAGTGTTGGACTGGATGGGCCATCGGCCTGATCCAACATGGCTTCTCTTATGCTCTTATGTCTGAGGCAGTGATGCTCTGTCTTCTTGGTGCTTGGGGGGAAACAGTGGGAGGGCTTCTGGAGTTCTGGTGCAGAGTGTTGGACTGGATGGGCCATCGGCCTGATCCAACATGGCTTCTCTTATGCTCTTATGTCTGAGGCAGTGATGCTCTGTCTTCTTGGTGCTTGGGGGGAAACAGTGGGAGGGCTTCTGGAGTTCTGGTGCAGAGTGTTGGACTGGATGGGCCATCGGCCTGATCCAACATGGCTTCTCTTATGCTCTTATGTCTGAGGCAGTGATGCTCTGTCTTCTTGGTGCTTGGGGGGAAACAGTGGGAGGGCTTCTGGAGTTCTGGTGCAGAGTGTTGGACTGGATGGGCCATCGGCCTGATCCAACATGGCTTCTCTTATGCTCTTATGTCTGAGGCAGTGATGCTCTGTCTTCTTGGTGCTTGGGGGGAAACAGTGGGAGGGCTTCTGGAGTTCTGGTGCAGAGTGTTGGACTGGATGGGCCATCGGCCTGATCCAACATGGCTTCTCTTATGCTCTTATGTCTGAGGCAGTGATGCTCTGTCTTCTTGGTGCTTGGGGGGAAACAGTGGGAGGGCTTCTGGAGTTCTGGTGCAGAGTGTTGGACTGGATGGGCCATCGGCCTGATCCAACATGGCTTCTCTTATGCTCTTATGTCTGAGGCAGTGATGCTCTGTCTTCTTGGTGCTTGGGGGGAAACAGTGGGAGGGCTTCTGGAGTTCTGGTGCAGAGTGTTGGACTGGATGGGCCATCGGCCTGATCCAACATGGCTTCTCTTATGCTCTTATGTCTGAGGCAGTGATGCTCTGTATTCTTGGTGCTTGGGGGGAAACAGTAGGAGGGCTTCTGGAGTTCTGGCCCCGCTGGTGGACCTCCTGATGGCACCTGGGTTTCGGTCACTGTGTGGCACAGAGTGTTGGACTGGAGGGGCCACTGGCCTGACCCAACATGGCTTCTCTTAGATTCTCATGTTCTTATTCTCCTGGAGGAAATGGCAGCTTCAGAGTGGGGAACTCTATAGCATCACATCCTTATTGAGCTCTGACCCCAAACTTCATCCTCCCCAGGCACCACCCCCAAAGCTCCAGGAATTTGCCAAGCTGGAGTCAACATAAGAACATAAGAGATGCCAATGTTGGATCAGGCCAAAGCCCCATCCAGTCCAACACTCTGTATCACACAGTGGCCAGAAATACCAGGTGCCATCAGGAGGTCCACCAGTGGGGCCAGGACATTAGAAGCCCTCCCACTGTTGACCCCCCCAAGCACCAAGAAGACAGAGCATCACTTGCCCCAGAGCCCCCATCTAT
>NW_015166465.1:449850-450375 GCF_001447785.1 Gekko japonicus | reverse complement strand
ATGCTTATCTAATTCCCTTTTGAAGCCGTCCATGCTTGTAGCCGCCATCACTTCCTGTGGCAGTGAATTCCAAGTGTTAATCACAATTTGGGTGTAGAAGTACTTCCTTTATCCGTTCTAACCCGACCGCTCAGCAATTTCATGGAGTGCCCACGAGTTCTTGTATTGTGAGAAAGGGAGAAAAGTACCACTTCTCTACCTGCTCTTTCCCATGCATAATCTTATAAACCTCAATCATGTCACCCCTCAGTCGTCGTTTCTCCAAGCTAAAGAGCCCTAAGCGCCTTAACCTTTCCTCATAGGGAAAGTGTTCCAACCCTTTTATCATTCGAGTTGCCCTTTTCTGCACTTTCAAAACCTATAATATCCTTTTTAAATTGTGGTGTGGTGACCAGAACTGCACACAGTATTCCAAATGAGGTCACACCATTGATTTATATAGGGGCATTATGATATTGGCTGATCTGTTTTCAATACCCTTCCTAATAACCCCCAGCATAGCATTGGCCTTCTTTATTGCAGTCA
>NW_015166465.1:445620-449233 GCF_001447785.1 Gekko japonicus | reverse complement strand
TTGAGCTTACTTAGGAGCCTTTGATGAGGAACTTAAAAACTGATAAATCACCAGGCCCAGATGGCATATATCCGAGAGTTCTGAAAGAACTCAAATGTGAACTTGTGGATCTCCTTACAAAGATATGTAATATTTCCTTAAAATCTGCCTCCATTCCTGAGGACTGGAAGGTAGCTAATGTCACTCCCATCTTTAAAGAGGGATCCAGAGGAGATCCGGGAAATTACAGGCCAGTCAGTCTGACGTCGATACCGGGTAAATTGGTGGAAACCATTATTAAGGAAAGAATTAGTAGGCACATAGATGAACACAACCTATTGAGGCAGACTCAGCATGGGTTCTGTTAGGGAAGATCTTGTCTCACTAACCTGTTAATGTTCTTTAAGGAGGTGAACAAACATGTGGACAAGAGGGATCCAATAGATATTGTTTACCTTGACATCCAGAAAGCTTTTGATAAATTGCTGCGCGGTCGGATTGGAATGGATAAAAGGAAGTCCTTCTTCACCCAAAGAGTGATGAACACGAGGAATTCACTGCCACAGGAGGTGGCGGCGGCTACAAGCATGGACGGCATCAAGAGGGAAGTGGATAAACGTATGGAGCAGAGGTCCATCAGTGGCTCCTAGCCACAAGGTGTAGATAGGAACTCTGTCTGGGGCAAGTGATGCTCTGTATTCTTGGTGCTTGGGGGGGGTTGTGGCTTGGGGGGGGGGGGCAACAGTGGGAGGGCTTCTGGAGTCCTGGCCCCACTGCTGGACCTCCTGATGGCCCCTGGTATTCTTGGCCCCCATGTGACAGAGTGTTGGACTGGATGGGCCATTGGCCTGATCCAACATTGACTTCTCTTATGTTCTTATGTCTGGGGTAAGGGATGCTCTGTATTCTTGGTGCTTGGGGGGGGGGCAACAGTGGGAGAGCTTCTAGTCTCCTGGCCCCTCTGCTGGACCTCCTGATGGCCCCTGATATTTTTGGCCACCGTGTGACACTGAGTGTTGGACTAGACGGGCCATTGGCCCGATCCAACATTTGGCTTCTCTTATGTTCTTAAGGAAGTCCAGGGTTCAGAGGTCCATCAGAGGCTATCAGCCACAAGATGTAGATAGGAGCTCTCGGTCTGGGGCGAGTGATGCTCTGTATTCTTGGTGCTTGGGGGGGGGGGCAACAGCGGGAAGGCGTCTGGAGTCCAGGCCCCACTGGTGGACCTCCTGATGGCCCCTGGTATTCTTGGCCACTGTGTGACACAGAGTGTTGGACTAGACGGGCCATTGGCCCGATCCAACATTTGGCTTCTCTTATGTTCTTAAGGAAGTCCAGGGTTGCTGCACAGAGGCAGGCAATGGCAAACCTCCTCTGGACCTCTCTTGCCTTGAGTTGGATGGCCCAGGCTAGCTTGATCTTGTGACATATTAGAAGCTAAGCAGGGTCGTCCCTGGTTGGTACCGTGATGGGTGACCACCCGGGAAGTCCACAGATGCTACGCAGAGCCACACAATGGCTAACTACCTCTGAACATCTCGCACCTTGAAACCCGCACAGTCCGGGGGGTCCCCACGAATCAGTTGCACCTTGACAGCACTGACCTGCATGGCCCAGGCTAGGCTAACCCGAGCTCATCAGATCTCCGAAGCTGAGCAGGGTCGGCCCCGGTTAGAACTTGGATGGGAGACCACCAAGGGAGTCCAGGGTCGCTGTGCAGAGGCAGGCAAGGGCAAAACCGCCTCTGAACGCCTCTTGCCTTGAGACCTCATAAGAGATACCAGCCAACAGGTGAGACCTGGGGACCCCCCCCAGAATTACAGCTCATCTCCAGACTACAGCGATCAGTTAACCCTGGAGAAACGGGATGCTTTGGAGGGTGGGCTCTCTGGCGTTGTACCCCACCGAGGTCCATGTCCTCCCCAGGTTCCATCCCCAAATCTCTAGGAGTTCCCCAACCTGGAGCTGGCAACCCTGCCCCACTCTCCTCTGGCGGCAGCCAGGGGGGGACCTGAAAACCCTGTCCTGGGGTCACCAGGAGTCAGCGGCAACTTGACAGAACACAGTTGAACACAGGAAGCCGCCTTATACCGAATCAGACCCTGGGCCCATCAAGGCCAGTATTGTCTACTCAGACTGGCAGCACCCCTCCAGGGGCTCTGGCTGAGGTCTTTCACATCACCCACAGCCCTGGTCCTTCTAACTGGAGATGCTGGAGATTGAAACTGGGGCCTTCTGCATGCCAAGCAGGTGCTCTACCACCGAGCCAAAGTCCCTTTGGTCTAGAATGGCTCCTCTTATGTTTTTATGGGGGAAGTACCGTCTACTCCGACTGGCAGCAGCTCTCCAGGGTCTCAGGCAGAGGTCCTTCCCATCACCTCTTACCTGATCCTTTTAGCTTGAGATGCCGGGGATTGGACCTGGGACCTTCTGCGTGCCAAGCGGATGCTCTTCCACTGAGCCACAGCCCCTCTTTACAGCTCCCCATGGTCTCAGGCAGAGGTCTTTCCCATCTCCTCCCACCTGGTCCTTTCAACTGGAGATGCCGGGGATTGAACGAGGGACCTTCTCCTTCATACCAGAATCTATTACCCAACTACATCTCCCTTCTTGTTTCAAGGCTAGCCCCTGATATATTATTTCCAGGGTCAGATTTCAGTACAGATTGAGGAGGGGTGAGGGAAGAGAAAGGTTTTAGGGTAAGGCGCTCGTCAGATGTCGGAAGCTAAGCAGGGTCGGCCCCGGTTAGTATCTGGATGGGAGACTACTGAGGAAGCCCGGGGTCACTGCGCAGAGACAGGCAATGGCGAAACCACCTCTGTTTGTCTCTGCCCTGACCTGGAGGCGCCAAGCTAGTCCAAGCTGCTCAGATCTCAGAAGCTAAGCAGGGTCGGCCCTGCTTAGAACTTGGGTGGGAGACCACCAGGGAAGTCCAGGTTGCTGTGCAGAGGCAGGCAACGGCCAACCACCTCTGAATGTCTCTTGCTTTGTCCTGGATGCACCAGGCTAATTTGATCTGATCGCATCTTCGAAGCTTAGCTGGGTCAGCCCTGGTCACTCGGATGGGAGACCTCCAAGGAAGTCCAGTGGGAGGGCTCCTGGTGTCCTGGCCAAGCCATGATCCAACATTGGTTTCTCTTATGCTCTTATGAATTGGATCAACATATGGAGCAGAGGTCCATCAGTGGCTATTAGCCACAAGGTATAGATAGGAGCTCTCAGCCTGGGACAAGTGATGCTCTGTCTTCTTGGTGCTGGGGTGGGGGGCAAGTGGGAGGGCTTCTAGTGTCCTGGCCCCACTGCTGGACCCCCTGATGGCACCTGGTATTTTGGGGCACTGTGCGACAGAGTGTTGGACTGGATGGGCCACTGGCCTGATCCAGCATTGGCTTCTTTTATGTTCTTATGTTCTAACTCCATATTCCTCTCCCTTCTCCCCAAATCCAGAGATCGGGTTTGTTACAGGAATAAACAGCACAACCGGCTGAGAATATCTCTCCCCGCCCTGGGAGTCGCCTTCCACTCCGAGAGGTGCCCCCCGTGTTCAGACACTGCAACACCCCTCCAAGAAAAACGACAACGGATGCTTCCCTTGGCGTTTCTCTGCACCGGAGAGCTCCCTTTATGTTTTCGG
>NW_015166465.1:426797-445593 GCF_001447785.1 Gekko japonicus | reverse complement strand
GCCGCAAGTCCTGCCAAATATGTAGCCCTTCTGCATAATAAAGATGAAGCATTCGTGGTGGTGCTGGAGGTTTAACTTTCGCTCACCTTTCCCCCAATTCCCCCCCCCCAAGTCCTGCCAAATATGTAGCCCTTCTGCATAATAAAGATGAAGCATTCGTGGTGGTGCTGGAGGTTTAACTTTCGCTCACCTTTCCCCCAATTCCCCCCCCAAATTCCCCCCAGTTCTGCCAAATGTGTAGCCCAGTGGTGGTGAACCTATGGCACGGGTGCCAGAGGTGGCACTCAGAGCCCTCTCTGTGGGCACGCGTGCCATCGCCCCAGCCAGGCCCAGACCATCATTAAAGTGTCGAATTCTCTGCCAAATAATTTTAAGTAAATGAAAGCATTTGGGATTGCTTCCCTTACTTTGTTTGGATCATCTTAAGTTAATGTATGAGTTGTTTTTTCTGAAGTAAAACCTCAGTATCCAGGTTAAATTGCCGTGTTGGCACTTTGCGATAAATAAGTGGGTTTTGGGTCGCAGTTTGGGCACTCGGTCTCTAAAAGGCTCGCCATCACTGGTGTAGCCCTTCTGCGTAATAAAGATGAAGCATTTGTGGGGGTGGTGGAGGTTTAACTTTCACTCACCTTTCCCCCAATTTCCCCCCCCCAGATTCCCCCCCAGTCCTGCCAAACGTGTAGCCCTTCTGCATAATAAAGATGAAGCATTTGTGGTGGTGGTGGTGGAGGTTTACCGAAGTTGCTGCAATAGACAATAATTGGGGTGTGGGGGGAGAAACACACACAAAAAGGAAAGGTCACTTCTCGATTCTCTCTCTCTCCTTTTTTGCTTTGCAGATCTCTGCAAACCAAGCCCCCCCCCCATCCAAGAGGCAGGCGAGCCAGAGAAATGAATGAAATCAAAGCCATGCGTTTGGGAGGGGGGGGGGAGATCTGATCTTGGCAGGAGGGGAAAGAGGGGGCAGGCGAGGGAGGGGAGGGGGAGGAGGGAAGGAGGGAGGGAGGGAGAAGAGCGCCCAAATCCCCAAACAAAAGGCAGACCAAGACCGGGCCTGCTGCTGCAGCAGTGAAGTCCGGGAAAGGGGGGGGGGGTTAGAGAAACCAGAGGCTCTCGCCAGAGACAAAGAAGGGGGCAGCACGGAAGACCAACGCGACCCTCTGGGTTCTTCGGAAGGCGATGGAGAGCTTTCTGCGGGGAGGAGAGGACTGCGAGCGGAGCCAGCTCGCTTGCGACCCCTGCCACCCTCCCCCCCAAAAAAAGAACAGGTCGAGGGGATCTTGCATGCATCGTTTAGGGACCTTGGACAAAGCCATGGGGGGGGCACTTTAGACTTGTCCTCGCTGGACCTGAGCCCCTTTGCAATACAGCCCCCCCATCCCGTGCAAGCCTTGCCTTACCTGGGCATCCTTTAGGTCGGCAGCATCTTCAGGGGACTCGGGAGGCGCTCCCAGCCGGTCCTCAGCCGCGGGCCGGCGGGCGTGTGTTTGGTGTGGGGGGGGGGGGGGGGGGGGTGGAGGATAGAGAAGGAGAGCCCAGGCGCTGAATAGTCATGAGCTCCTCCCTCTCCGGCGCCCGGATTGGGCAGAGGAGGGAGCCAGAAGCCACGCCCCCCGACCCCCTGGCCACGCCTACCCCTGGCCCCGCCTTGGAGCGGGGCGAAAGCAGAAGGGGGGGTCGAGTCCGGTGTTCCCGCTAAGCTGAGTGTGTGTGAGCTAGTTTTTTAGCCTCCGGCTCACACGTTTTTGCCTTAGCTCAGGAAGGAGGGCTCCAGAGCAAACTCATTGATGCAGTAGTCAAATTGCTCGCTCACAACTTTAATGCTAGTAGCTTGCAAAGTAGAATTTTTGCTCATGAGACTCCACAGCTTAGAGGGAGCATTGGTCGGGTCCAATGTTCCCGCTAAGCCGAGTGAGTGTGAGCTAGCTTACAGTTTTTTAGCCTCCGGCTCACCCATTTTTGCCTTAGCTCAGGAAGGAGGCCTCCAGAGCAAACTCATTGATGCAGGAGCCAAATCGCTCCCTCACAACTTTAATGCCAGGAGCTCACAAGGTAGAGTTTTTGCTCATAGGACTCCACAGCTTAGAGGGAGCATTCCAGTGGTTTCCACAGAAGCATCAAATGAAATGGCAGCAACAAGGCCCAGGGTTCAAAACCCTTTAGGTTCACTACCCGGGGGGTAAAGCAGGCACTGCTTGGGGCAACGTGGTTACCACCCTCCAGGTGGTACAGAATGAAAGGCCTTGGCACAGCTATATGTGAAAACAAGGGGGGGGGAATGCACGTGCCCAAGTTTTACCACCAATAATCAACGGGTTTAATAATAGTAAGACATATAAAGTACTCAGAACAGTAAGACGTATAAAGTACTCAGAACAAATTTTCTATAAATGACAGGTAGATTCTATAAATGACAGGTACTTCTTCACCCAAAGAGTGATTAACACTTGGAATTCACTGCCACAGGAAGTGGTGGCGGCTACAGGCATGGACGGCTTCAAAAGGGAATTAGATAAGCATATGGAGCAGAGGTCCATCAGTGGCTATTAGCCACAAGGTATAGATAGGGACTCTGGGGCAAGTGATGCTCTGTCTTCTTGGTGCTTGGGGGGGCCAACAGTGGGAGGGCTTCTAATGTCCTGGCCCCACTGCTGGACCTCCTGATGGCACTGGTATTTCTGGCCACTGTGGGATACAGAGTGTTGGACTGGATGGGCCTTTGGCCTGATCCAACATTGGCATCTCTTATGTTCTTATGTTATGTTCTTATGTTCTTATGAAAGGCCGTTGCACAGCAATATGTGAAAACAGGGGGGGGGGGGATTCACGTGCCCAGGTTTTACCACCAATAATCAACGAGTTTAATAATAGTAAGACATATAAAGTACTCAGAACAAATTTTCTATAAATGACAGGTAGAAATTCACTGGTAAAGTTGATCACTGGTAGAAATTCACAGGTGGAGTTTTCCCACAATTTGTAATAATAAATTCAAAAAAGTCCTCAAACTGTAATGATGTAGGAGTGTCTCTGCCAACTGACCCCCGGTTCTAAATCCATTTCAAGAATCTTTTTTCAAGAATCATGCTGGATTCAGCATTTCAAAGATACATGTAGACATCCATAAAGCATATTCAGATACAGCAATCCTCAGTGATTCCTTCATAAATACAATAATATAATACCATCAATTTACAGTGCTGTTTCATCAGATTATTGACGAAACCATCTTATATCTGGCAAAAATAATCCCTTGAAACTGAAGAAGAAGAGATTGGATTTATACCCCTGCCCTTCACTACCCAAAGGAGTCTCAGAGCGGCTTACGAACTCCTTCCCCTTCCCCACAACAGACACCCTGTGTGAGGTAGGTGGGGCTGAGAGAGCTCTTTCGAGGACTGCTCTTGAGAGAACAGCTCTGAGAGAATTTGTGACTGGCCCAAGGTCACACCAGCAGCTGCATGTGGAGGAGTGAGGAATCAAACCCAGTTCTCCCAGATTAGAGTCCACGCTCCTAACCCACTACACCAAACTGGCTCTCCTGGGATTACAGGTAGGTTTTGCCAACCTCCGGGTTTGTTTTAGGATAATTTGAAAAAGAAAAAGAAAAAAAGTTAAGATGCAATAATTTGTTTGTAAAAAAAAGGATTAAGTCTTTATACTTCTTCCTCTTCTTCCTTATTTCAAATGGAATGTCTTTTAAAATCCTGATAGTGTTGCCCCCGATTTTTAGGTGTGTGCTTGTGGTTGCTTTGAGGACTAAGTCCGTCATGTGTCTCTTCGAGAATCTAACCACTATCTCTCCAGGCAGATTATTGTTCTTGATGTAGATGGAGTAGGCCCTGTAGACCACATCCATTCCACTTTTAAATCTGTAACTGGAGCTAATGCATCGCTCAAAAGGTGTTTTAGATTCTCATCTTTAGATTCAGGGACCCCTTGGAACCAGAGTACCAGGTTGGCTTTCTCCATTTGCAAGTGTAACGGTTGAGATTCCTCCGAAGCTTGCTTCCTTTCCAGCATTTGCACCTTTTTCTTTACTTCTTTTAGAGCTGGCGTCCATTTCCTTTACTTTCTCAGCTGTTTGCTCTGTCTTTTTTGTAGTTTCAGTCAATTGAAGCTGCTGAGTTGTACAATTTTGGTTCAGAGTTGCCAGCTGTTGATTGATGTTGGTCATTTGATCCAGTAGAGGGCGCAAAGAGTCCGCCAAAAGTTTAGGGAACTCAGTGTTTTCTTCCAGATGTGGGCTCAGGCTTCCCGCTAGTTTCACTTATGCTTGCTTGTCCCTCTCCATTTTTTTCCATGCCATTTTTAAGGATTGTTTACTTTTGTACAAGCTTGCTGAAGTCTCTGAAATACGCCCAAACGCTTATCCGCACTCTGGTAAGTTTCTTAAAACAGATTTTAATGCTTTTACATCTGCTCCCCCCTCGTTCAATCGCTTTTAAGTCTCTGCGTGTAGGAGGGCCCCCTCCCCCGCTCGCTTTTCTCGCCTTTCCCGGGGGGGGGTGCTTTCTTTTTAAATTGTCAGTGTTTCGCTTTCACTCGACTCACTGTTCATTGTTGGTCCTTGGACCTCACTCAGCATACATTTTAAACGCTCGATCTCCGACATGTGTCCCAGTCAGCGGCTCTGATTCCATACGGACGCATAGCGGCAGGACCGTCGGGGCAGAGGAGTGCCTCAATTCCCCAGCAACGTGCTGGCGAAGAGGCCACCCCTCAAAAACCCCATGGCTAGGAGCCTTTCACAAAGGCTCCGGGGGGTGGCGGCGAACAATCGCCCCCTCCTATCCGCTAGCGCACAGATCGTACCCCTGGGAGGTCCGGGAAGTGCATCTGCCAGCGCGCCGCCATCAACCGGAAGTCCCTACTCTCCTTCTTCTTGATGACTCTTCTCTTCTGCTGCTGCTATTTCCTTTGGTAGTCCTTGAACTTTCTCCAAAAACCGTTTTGCTGAGCCCCTGTGGTTTTGTCCAAGGGTTGCAATCCTCCCCTCCTTTGTGTACAACCCCCCCCCTCACTCAACCTAGAGATTAAATTTTCCAGGAATGAAAGGGGAGGTGTAAATTTCTAAGCAATCTCTCCTTCCTGCAGCAGACCCCTGATTTGCCCCTCATGCTGTTCCTGAGGGTCTCCTGTCCCCCCCCCGGGGGCGGCATTTCACAGAGATCAACAAGCTGCAGCAGGAGGGGGAGAGGCAAGAAAGCTCAGTTGATGGAAGTGGCTTCTGCTAGCGGAAAACGTAGCCTGTATCTGACACTTCATCTGGAAACGTTCACTCCGTTTCAAGAGATAATTGAGGTGACCTGTTGTCTTGCCCTGTTTTCTGTGATATCCAGGGCTCTTTTTGTAGAAAAAGCACAGCAGGAACTCATTAGCATAATAGGCCACACCCGACAGCAGGAACTCATTAGCCTATTAGGCCACACCCCTGACAGCACAGCTCATTAGCACATTAGGCCGCACCCCCATGTTACCAGAAGTGTGGTCATCCAGCCACACCCACCTTTTGCTTGTTATTCTGTTTACCTTGTTTGTTGTCAAAACCCAGGGCCTTTCTTTGTAGCAGGAACTCCTTTGCATGTTAGGCCACACATCCCTAATGTAGCCAATCCTAATGAGTTTCTGCTGTTGGGTGTGGCCTGTTATGCTAATGAGTTCCTGCTGGGTGTGGCCAACTTGGGAGCCAGCCGGAACTCCGTTCCTGTGCGTTCCTGCCCAAAAATAGCCCTGGTGATATCTCCCCATCTTTTTGCAGCCCTTATCATGAAATTACATTGCCAGCCGGTCGCGGGGAACAATCAGAGCAATATTTTGAGCTCCCTCGGAGATATTCTTCCTTCAAATCTTACTCCCCTGCTTCCAGCTCAGTTCAGTAAACCTTGTTCTTTCAAGAAGACTGAAGTGGTTAATACTTACAGTGGGGTAGCCACGTGGCACCTTGAAGACGAACACCGTTTATTCCAGTATGAGCTTTCATGAGATGGAGGTCACTTCTTCAGATATAACAGGAGAATGAAACCACTGTACCTCGTTTTTACAGAAAGGGAGGGAGAAAGCTGAAGAGTTGAGCGGAAAAATCAGGGGAGATTCTCTACGAGGGGACTTGAACTGCTTGGGTAGTTTAATGGATGATGAGAGAGAACCAGCAGGGTGAAGCGGTTAAAGTGTCGGACTAGTATCTGGAAGACCCAGGTTCAAATCCCCGCTTGTGCCAGAGGCAGTCAGCCTCTGAATCCCAGTGCCAGGAGGCAACATCAGGGGAAGCCCTGGGCCCCTATGCCCTGTTGTTGGCCCTCCAGAGGAACAGGTTGGTCACTGTGTGATATCAAAAATCTATGTCTATGAAGAATAACATTTTAATCTTGATTCATTTCAATAGATAAACATCAAGAGACCGAAGTCCCAACAAGATGCAAGAAACGGCAACAGGACGAACTTTCTCGAGTTTGACCGTTCGTTTCGACGCGTGTCTTTGTCAAACATCCTATTAAACATAAACAAATTTCATAATAGGGAAGTTGAACTCCAGTGACAATTTTACAATAAATATTTCTACAATAAACCATTTTGTACATACAATTTTCCAGTGTTCTTCTTCACTTAATTGCACCATAAGGTATTCAAACATTCTATAAATATGAATATAAATGTATTCAATTAGAAATGCTCCTTATATATTAAATCATTACTTATACAAAAAGCACAAAACAGTATATACATATATTAGAACATCATGCAATTCTTACCATGAATGGCTTTTAACAGCTCTTATATTAACAATTGTTTCCGGACAACAAGTCTTGCCAATTGATAGAAAGCTTCCGTTATATTTCTAAATGGTGTATCACGTGTTCACGAAGTCTAGGAGGCCAACTTATCATATACTTATCAAAGGCAAAAGCTCATATGCGCATGGTTTTGGGAGTAGCCATATGTGAAACTATAAGATAGAACATTATAGAATAAATATTGGGGTCTCAAAAGCATTCAGTCCCCTAAGAAGCAAGATAAATCTAGAGCCGCATTCAACCCCATGGGCTGCTCTGATTTTAGTCTAAATGTCCAGAATGCCTCCCTTTGTAGAAGAAGTTTCTGCATGTCCATATAAGTATATGGTTTAGCTCTTACTACTTCAAGAACAAGACATTTAAAATCATTTATACCATGATTCATTTCTACAAAGTGCTGAACCATGGGGGCCGTTAGATGTTTGTGCTTAATTTTTGATCTGTGTTCTAATACACGAGTACGCAGGGTTCTAGATGTCTGTCCTACATATCTTAATTTGCACGTACATGTTAAGAGATAAATAACAGATTTACTAGCACATGAAGAAAATTGTGCAATAGGTTTCTTTAAATCTAAGTCCGGGAAATCCAGGACACCTGTTTCCACCATAAGCGGGCATGCGACACACCTGCCGCATTTAAAGTGCCCGACTGGCCGTCCATCCTGTTGTTGTACCTTAAAGGTATCCGCTCTAACCAATTTGTCCCTAATGCTTTGAGTTCTCCTGAAAGAGAACAACATCAGGAGGGCCCTGCTGGATCAGACCAGTGGTCCATCTAGCCCAGCATCCTGCCTCACCCAGTGGCCAACCAGTTCCTCAGGAGGGCCAACAACAGGGCAGAAAGGCCAAGGCCTTCATAAGAACATCAGAAGAGCCCTGCTGGATCAGACTGGTGGTCCATCCAGTCCAGCATCCTGTCTCACACAGTGGCCAGCCAGTTCCTCTGGAGGGCCAACAACAGGGCAGAGAGGCTGAGGCCTTCATAAGAACATAAGAAGAGCCCTGCTGGGTCAGACCAGTGGTCCATCCAGTCCAGCATCCTGCCTCACCCAGTGGCCAACCAGTTCCTCAGGAGGGCCAACAACAGGGCAGAGAGGCTGAGGCCTTCATAAGAACATAAGAAGAGCCCTGCTGGGTCAGACCAGTGGTCCATCCAGTCCAGCATCCTGTCTCACACAGTGGCCAGCCAGTTCCTCTGGAGGGCCAACAACAGGACACAGAAGCCGAGTCCTTCATAAGAACATCAGAAGAGCCCTGGAGGATCAGACCAATAGTCCATCCAGTCCAGCATCCTGTCTCACACAGTGGCCAACCAGTTCCTCTGGAGGGCCAACAACAGGACACAGAAGCCGAGTCCTTCATAAGAACATCAGAAGAGCCCTGGAGGATCAGACCAATAGTCCATCCAGTCCAGCATCCTGTCTCACATGGTGGCCAGCCAGTTCCTCTGGAGGGCCAACAACACGGCATAAAGGCCAAGGCCTTCATAAGAAGAGCCCTGCTGGATCAGACCAGTGATCCATCAGCTCCAGCATCCCGTCTCACACAGCGGTCAGCCAGTTCCTCTGGATAGCCAACAATATGACATAGAGGCCGAGGCCCTCCTTAGAACATAGGAAGGGCCCTGTTGGATCAGACCAATAGTCCATCTAGTCCAGCATCCTGTCTCACACAGTGGCCAACCAGTTACTATGGAGGTCTAACGAACAGGGCACAGAGGCCGAGGCCTTTCCTTGATGTTGCCTGCTGGCGCTGGGATTCAGAGGATTAGTGCTCTAAATGTGGAGGTTCCCTTGAGTCATCATGGCTAGTCACTGCGGATAGACTTCTCCTCCATGAATCTGTCGGGACCCCTTTAAGAGGTTCGTCTGTGTCTGTGGCCATCACTGCATCCTCTGGCAGCGAATACCACATTTTAATCACTCTCTGTGATGAATCACTTCAGTCTCCTGGACTAAGAAAGTGCTTGGTAAGCACAGTCACTTAGAGGGTCTCTTAAAATCCGTGGAGAGACCTGGGAGGAAGAAAATGCTTCCAGAAAGAAACTGCTGAAGGAAGTCACATCCCCCCCACACACACGCACAGAATTTCAGCTTAATGTACCATCTGTCAATTCCCTAAAGTACTGAGTTATTTTTTTCCTTCTGTCCTATATTCTGAACTTCAAAATTAGCCTTCACAAAAAAAAGAAGAGGAATGAGGGAGGCCACCCTGAAGCGAAAGGCAGACCCCAAGAGACAATTTCTGGGACATCTTGGGTAAAACCAGTCCATTCTCATTAATTAAGGCTCATTAAGAAGGTATTGAGAGATTTTTTGGGTTTAGTGGTTAGGAGCGCAGACTCTAATCTGGGAGAACCCGCTTTGATTCCCCACTCCTCCTCCTCATGCAGCTGCTGGTGTAACCTTGGGTCAGTCACAAGTTCTCTCAGAGCTCTCAAGGGCAGTCTTCAAGAGAGCTCTCTCAGCCCCGCCTACCTCACAGGGTGCCTGTTGTGGGGAGGGAGAGGGAAAGGAGATTGTGAGCCGCTCTGAGACTCCTTCGGGTAGTGAAGGGTGGGATATAAAATTAACCCACCCCCTCCTCCTCCTCCTCCTCCTCCTCCTCCTCCTCCTCCTCCTCCAGAACATAAGAGAAGCCAATGTTGGATCAGGCTCTAATCTGGAGAACCCCACTCCTCCACATGCAACCAGCTGGGTGACCTTGGGTCAGTCACAAGTTTTCTCAGAGCTGTTCTCTCAAGGGCAGTCCTCGAAAGAGCTCTCTCAGCCCCACCGACCTCACAGGGTGTCTGTTGTGGGGAGGGGAAGGGAAAAGAGATTGTAAGCCACTCTGAGACTCCTTCGGGTAGTGACGGGCAGGGTATAAATCCAATCTCCTCCTCCTCCTCCTCCTCTTCTCTGACCTGGATCGCCTGGGCTAGAGCAATCTCATCAGCTCTTCGAAGTTAAGCAGGGTCTGCCCTAGCTAGTACTTGGATGGGAGACCACCAAGGAAGTCCAGGGTCGCTACGCAGAGATAAGCAATTGCAAACCACTTCTGAACATCTCTTGCCTTGAAAACCCTACAGCAGGGGTGTCAAACTCATTTGTTAAAAGGGCCATAAATGAGAACTTGTTGGGCCGAGCCACGTGTGTCATAAAATGTAATGCCAGGTAGCAGAGGTATAAGCTTTATAAAGGACACAAAGACAAAGGGTTTTTTTAACTTAAAATAAAAACATGCTTAAAACATCAGCACCCTTGCAATATTTTGTTTATCTAACAGTGTCTGATAACTGACACCTCCTGCTCTGGATTATTGCATCAAAACGTCTGTGCTGTTGCAATCTCGAGTATGCTGTTCAGGTGTGTATCTGTAAGCTGCAAACCTACGATGACGCAGCAGCAGAACTGGAAGAAGCAGCAGAAGACAGCCAGTTCCACTGCGGGCCTGAGAGAAGCCCTCTGGGGGCCTGATCTGGCCCCCAGACCATATGTTTGACACCCCTGTCCTACAGGGTTGCCATAAGTCAACTCTGAATGCTAACAAATGACATCACATTTTTGCTGTTGTTTTAAAAGTACACTAAAAATTATATAAACGTTCCATCTAAAATGGTTGGGAAAGGGCATCATTAAGCTTCACTTGTATTCTGCTACTTCTCTATTCCGGTTGCCACAAGAACAGATCAGGCTCTTGCAGCCCCAGGTCAGGAATCCACGGCTTGAATATATTTTAATCACAATTTCCCTGACTTCAGACTATTGACATATATGTCTAGGATGAAGTGAGGTAGAAAGCTGTTACTGTGTATAGATCGGTATGATCTAGTCTGTAAGTCTTAGCTGTCATGCTAAGTGGTTAATAATCTTACAGCCAGGTGTTTAACTACCAGGTGCTACTCTTTGTCCTAGTTAAGAGTAGGTAATTAGTCTGCCCTGTTAGTGATTGGCTGGGACTTGTATATAATGTATAGGCTTGATAAGCTGGGTGGGGGACATAGTGCTCTCTAACTGAGGTATATTATGGTGTGTAATAGTCAGTATATTCTCTATGTAAATATTCATCAAATTGCACTATAAACTTTCTGCACTTTCACTGCCAGTCAGTCTCCAGGCTTCTTATTTACTGCACCCAATAGGGTTATGGGCCCAGCCCATAACCCTATTGGGTGCAGTAAATAAGAAGTCAGTTTCCCTGACTTTCCCTGACCAATTTCCATTACCCTGACTTTCCAGAAAGTGGCAACCCTGCAGTCACAGTTCTCTCAGAGCTGTTCTCTCAAGGGCAGTTCTTGAAAGAGCTCTCTCAGCCCCACCTGCCTCACAGGGGGTCTGTTGTGGGAAGGGAAAGGGAAGGTGACTGTAAGATGCTCTGAGATTCTGAGTGAAGGGCGGGGCATAAATCCAACTCTTCTTCTCTGCTATGGAGTGGACTCTAATCTGGAGAACCCCACTCCTCCACATGCAACCAGCCGGGTGACCTTGAGTCAGTCACAAGTTTTCTCAGAGCTGTTCTCGCAGAAGCAGTCCTCGAAAGAGCTCTCTCAGCCCCCCCCCATACACACACCTCACAGGGTGTCTGTTGTGGGGAGGGGAAGGGATTGTAAGCCACTCCGAGACTCTTTCAGGTAGCGAAGGGCAGGGTATAAATCCAATTTATTCAGTCTCAAGGGATAATTTTGCCAGGGATAGGCTGGTTTCATCAATAATCTGAAGCCCAGCTATACTTGGGGTCTGGGTGACATTTCTGTGGCCTTACAAGGTCGGGGGCTGAGTCGGAAGGATAAGGTAAACACATTTTTTTAAAACCTGAATACATTTATGCAGAGAGTCACTTCAATTAAACCATTTTGAGGTACAATTTTATTTACTTTAACCCCATTGTCTCAAACGGAGAATCTTTAGACCCTGTTGTTTTCTTGTAACTACGGTGCCTCCGGCTCTAAGTGCTCCAAATGTCAGCTTTGTAACAGTGCCTTCTCAAGCAGAGCAACACACGTGAATACATGAAGCTGCTTTATACTGACCCAGACCACCCGTCTATCAAAGTCAGTCTTGTCTATTCAGATTGGCAGAAACTCTCCAGGGTCTCAAACTGAGGTCTTTCATGTTACCTCCTTCCTAATCCTTTTAGCTAGAGATGCCAGGGATTGAATTGGGGACCTTCTGGCATGCCAAGCAGATGTTGTCGTGTTGGTAGGGAGAAGGGCTGGGGCCAGTGAAAAACATCTTGCACCCAGTGTTCCCCCTAAGCTGAGTTAGTGTGAGCGAGCTCACAGTTTTTTAGCCTCCGGCTCACACGTTTTTGTCTTAGCTCAGGATGGATGGCTCCAGAGCAAACTAATTTATGCAGCAGCCAAATCACTCATTCACAACTTTAATGCCAGTAGCTCACAAAGTAGCTTTTGTGGTCACAAGACTCCACAGCTTAGAGGGAGCACTGCTTGCACCCTACTTCGTTTGCATTTCCTTCACTTATGAAGCTGATGGGCAGTAGGTTCAGGACAGACAAACAGAAATACTACATTACACAGATGTGATTAAAATGTGGAATTTGCTGCCAGAGGATGTGCAATGGTCACAGCTTTAAAGGGGGATTAGATTGATTCATGGAGGATAAGTCTATCGATGGCTACTAGCCATGGGGACTGAGGGGACGCCCACAATCAAAGGCACTAAGCCTCTGAATCCTAGAGCTAGGAGGCAACAGCAAGGGAAAGCCTCGGCCTCTCTGCCCTGCTGTTGGCCCTCCAGAGGAACTGGTTGGCCACTGTGTGAGACAGGATGCTGGACTACATGGACCACTGGTCTGATCCAACAGGGCTCTTCTTATGTTCTTATCAGGGGCAGGCCTTGGCCTCTATGCCCTGTTGTTGGCCCTCCAGAGGAACAGGTTGGCTACATGTCCTACCTACACTGTGTGAGACAGGATGCTGGGCTAGATGGAGTATTGGCTCCCTTCCTTCCCGGTTATTTCTCCACTCTTGCTCCCCGCATGGGGCAAACCTATCAACCCTTTGCTGGATATCTGGAAAAGCGGCTGCAACTCAAGCCGTGACAGCATTGCAACGATTCCGGTGGGTAGCCGTGTTGGAATACCCAGAATAAAATTTTTCTTGGTCTTAAAGGCGCCCCTGGATTCAGGCATTGGAAGAATGGGGAAGGGGGGGGGGGGCGGCTGTCTAATCGACTGCCTTTGCGCAGCTCACTGGCAGAGACACGGGACGGAGGTACCAAAATAGGTGCACGGCACTCGCGAAGGAAGATGTTGGGACAGACAAAAAAAAATAGCCCGCGAGGAATGAGAGCAAACTTGCCAGAAAACCGATCAGGCGTAAATAGAGGCAGCTTTGTGACGAAATAGCACAGAGCCCACTGAGGTAGAAGGCCCCCGACTTCTCCGTCCGGCCATTCCGCTCAGCGCGCCGCCCCGAGAAGGAGGACCCGTTTCTCCTGGTCTCCGCCGGGGCCGTTTTTCTCTCCTCTCGTCTTTCGGAGGGAGCCGCCGCGATGCCGCTTTACGAGGGTCTCGGGAGCGGCGGCGAGAAGACGGCCGTGGTGATCGACCTGGGCGCGGCCTTCACCAAGTAAGGGGCGCGGCTCTCTCCCTGCTCCTCCCTTCCTGAAGTGGGGCGCAGCCCCCCCCCCCTCACCTGGATTTCCCCAGATCTCTATCAGGCTCTTCTTCTTCCCTTCCCCTCCAGAGTTCAAGGCCCCAGTTGACACACGCAAGAAAATGGGGAGCCAGTGGAGGGTCGCCTTTTGGTGTTTTAGCCCCCTGTTACAGGTTCCGTGCGCCTTGGTGTTTAGTCATGCCGGCCACATGACCACGGAAACGTCTTCGGACAGCGCTGGCTCTTCGGCTTGGAAACGGAGATGAGCACCGCAACCCTAGAGTCGGATTCGACTGGCTTTCGAGCAAGGGAGACCTTTACCTTTACGTTTTACAGGCAGTTGGCCGGTGGAACTCACTGCCACCGGACGGGGTGGCAGCCCCGTAACTTGGGGTTTATACCTTTCTTAACAATAGAAAAGAGCAGGAGTACAGAAACACTCACGAAAGTTCATCCGCTGCCGCTATTTTCTTAAGTCTTTAAGGTGCACTGCTGCTGGACTCTTGCTCTTTTCAGCTGCTACAGGCAGACTAACACGTCTACCTGTCTTGATCTGTCTCAACAGAAGTGAGCCCTGACTCACAAAAGCTCCTCCCCTGCCACATATTTTGTTAGTCGTTAAGGTGCTCCTGGACTCTTGCTCTTTTCTACTGCTACAGACAGACTAAGACGGCTACCCATCTTGATCTATCTCAACAGAAGTGAGCCATGACGCACAAAAGCTCCTCCCCTGCCACATATTTTGTTAGTCGTTAAGGTGCTCCTGGACTCTTGCTCTTTTCTCCTGCTACAGACAAGTATCTGAAGAAGTGAGCAGTGACTGACGAAAGCTCGTCCCCTGCTGCATATTTTGTTAGTCTTAAAGGTGCTGCTGGACTCTTGCTCTTTTCTCCTGCTACAAACAAACACGAGTATCTGAAGAAGAGAGCAGTGACTGACGAAAGCTCGTCCCCTGCTGCGTATTTTGTTAGTCTTTAAGGTGCTACTGGACTCTTGCTGTTTTCCGCTGGTACAGACAGACTAACACGGCTACCCATCTTGATATACCTTTTCTAAAAATATTGACATTTTGATGTTTTGTTGCCTGCTTAGTTTTATTTGAACCAGGGTTATGTGGGGTGGAGCTGTGGCTCAGTGGTAAGAACAACAAACAAAAAATCACTGTGATATAGATGACAACACATGTTAAGTAAAAATCATATTATATTGTAAAACTTGGCAATATTACAGGTCTATCATTCTCAATGAGCATCCGGATATAAACTCATTTCGTCCCAAAAGTTTGTATAATATTCCATTCAGCTTCATGTTGCTTATGGGAACTGAGCTGTTTCATCAAGCGTTCAAATAAGAACTGACTGCACCGGTTGGGTTGCACTAGCACATTACCATAGGATGCCACCATATTTACTTAGTTTTACTGTTTTATTGTATTTTATATCTTGTATTCGCTGGTTTTAAATTGTATGTTGTTTTAAACTGTTTGTAAGCCGCCCTGAGCCGCCTTGGCGGGAGGGCGGGGTAGAAATCCAATAAATAAATAATTCATTTAAAATACCATGGGTTATTTTTCAGGATTATTTGAAATATATAAAGAAGAAATTAAACATTGGGTTGCTCTTAAACAGAACATTGAACTGTAGCAAGAGGCTGACACCTTCATTACTATAGGATTACCCCTGAGGAAGATTGGGACGAAATGAGTTTATATCCGGATGCTCATTGAGAATGATGGACCTGTAATATTGCCAAGTTTTACAATATAATATGATTCTTACTTAACATGCGTTGTCATCTATATCACAGTGTTTGTTTGTTTGTTGCATTTCCTATACCTGTGATCCCTTCTTGGTTTTTTCAGCGGTAAGAGTGCCTTCTTGGCCTGCAGAGGGTCCCAAGGTTTAATCTCCAGTGAAAAGGACCAGGCAGTAGGTGATGGGAAAGACTTCTGCCTAAGACTTCGGAGAACTGCTGCCAGTCTGAGTAGACAGTGCTGACGTTAATGGATCAAAGATCCAATCCAGTGTAGAGCAGTTCAGATGTGTTCAAACACATGCGTTCACGTGACAGGCCTGTTTTTTCTCCACCTTGTTGGCATACATAGGATGATGGGCATCTGGTGATGGGCATCATCACCTTAGACCTCACTAGGTTTGTCACCCTCCAGGTGTGGTGTGGGGATCTCCCAGAATTACAACTTATCTCTGGATGACAGAGATCAGTTTGAGTTACTTCTTGTCTATTGGTATTGTTGTTTTAGCTGGGGATGTTTTAACTGTTATTGTAAACCACCCTGAAATAAGATGAAAGGTGGGGTATAAATATATATTGTTCTGCCTACTGGCAGTTTTAAATTATTGATTTTAACTAGTGACTTTTATGTGTTTATTGATTAACTAGTTTATTGATTAGTGTTTTATTATATTTTATTTTTATTGTGTTTTATGATGGTTTACATTGTAAGTTGCTTTGAGTTCCTATAAGGTAGAAAGGCAGTCAATAAATGTTTTAAAGGACTAAGCTAAAATAAATGTTTTCTAGATGTGGCTTTGCTGGTGAAACTGGACCAAGGTGTGTGATTCCTAGCGAAATAAAGAAACCTGGTGTTCCAAAGGTAACCCTTTTTAAAAAATTTGGTCTTACTGACATTTTGCTGGATATCCTTTAAATGCATGTTGAAAACAGAGTTTAAATGTGTATGTCTTTTGTCACCCTTAAAATGTCCTAAAGGAGACCATTTTCTTGACGCCGTTAGAAGGGATCCTAGAGGTCACCTACTCCAACCCCCTTGCTCAGTGCGGGAATTAGTCAACTACAGCACCCCACTCTGCTTAAGGGAGTGCAAGCCTTTAAAAAATGTTTTTAAATGATTGAAAAAAGCGTTTACAAGAGACATTCTTGTGAAGCTGAGCCTTTAAGAAAGGGAACGGAGCCCCAAAAAGCTCCACTGTAGCTATGGGCCTGATTCTCTCTCCTCTTCCCCAGTGTGTTTTTAAAATTACCCCTTTCCCCCTGTACATGGTTTCTCTGTCTATGCAGCTCCACCTCCTGCAGTAGCCATGTTGTGTTCTGCACTTCCTCCTGCAGCAGCCATTTTGTGGTTGTCCACTACCCTGCATCAGGTTTCCAAAGAGGACATGGGATAGCAGCAGTGATAGTAGAGGGTGTCTTACACAGAGTTGTAAGACAGAATTACAGTCAGTATGCATAGCTGTTCAGCAGCTGTGTGAACTGAGCTACAGCACGAGCCAACTGGTACCTGCAAAGAGGCCCTAGGTATAAATTACTGTTTAAGGTCTATGGCCCCGGTCACACGGGCCGGATATCGTGGGGGGGGCGTGGCTAAATGCCCCAGAGGAAACTAACGTGTGGCTGCCCGAGCACACGTCCTGGTCGAGGTCCCGTGGTTCGGGGAAAATGCCGATCAGACGGGTATCCTGCAGCGCGGCACAGAAGCCGTGCCACGCAATCGCACTGGCAATCGCTCTTTGTGCGCATGCACTGCTGGGCGCTGTTGCGCAACCTGCGGAGACAAACAGCGGCGGGCGCCGGATGCCACGTAAGTCCACCGGGAACGCAATCAGACACCCGCCCTTGGCCCACGGTTTCAGGAAAGTAGTACCTCGTAGGTACTAGTTTTTAACTCCGCACCTTCGGCGGGGAGCCACAGGTTCGCCACGGGAGCACTGCGCTTCGCAGATGTTGGGGTGAGATCGCGCCCAGAAAATCCGCAGGACTCCCGTGCCTCTCCCGCGGCAACTTTGCCGTGTGACCGGGGCCTAAATCAGTTATAACTTAGCAAATAATACCATCCCTGGCATCCACACATCACGTTGAAGAATTGACTTTTTTTCTTCTTTGCAGCCTGTCAAGGTTGTTCAGTACAACATAAATACAGAAGAGTTGTATTCCTACCTGAAGGAGTTCATCCACATGCTTTATTTCAGGTAGGAAAGGTTGCGATGCTGAGTCTGTGCCGATTGCATGGCTGTGGTGCGGGTCAGAGGAACTGGCTTCTGAGAAAAGACTGTGGCTCCCTGACAGAGCATCTGCTTGGCATGCAGAAGGTCCCAGGTTCAACCCCTGGCATCTCTGGTTAAGGCCCCCCCCAGTGACCCCTGTTCCATGCCCAGAAGATGACAAAACCCCTCCAGGATCCCTGGCCAAACTGGCCTGGAGAAAAATTGCTTCCTGACCCCAGAGTGGTGATCAGCATTTCCCTGAGCATGTAAGAAAGCCATTCCTGTCATTCCTGTGACACTGACACCATGCAATCACTTAAGAAGAGATTGGATTTATATCCCTTCCTTCACTTGGAGTCTCAGAGTGGTTTACAATCTCATTTCCCTTCCCCTCCCCGCAACAGACACCCAGTGAGGTAGGCGAGGCTGAGGGAGCTCTTTCCAGAACTGTCCTTGAGAGAACAGCTCTGACAGAACTGTGGCTTGCCCGAGGTCATCCAGCAGCTGCAAGTGGAGGCGTCCAGGTAAGGGCTCCTTTGGAGGTAGTGCAGAGGAGCAGAGCTGGTGGCTATCAGCCATATGTGGCTATTAGCCATAGGGTGTCGTGGTTAAGTGTGCGGACTCTAATCTGGGAGAACCGGGTTTGATTCCCCACTCCTCCACTTGCACCTGCTGATGTGACCTTGGGTCAGTCACAAGCAGTGTTCCCTCTAAGCTGAGTTAGTGTGAGCTGGCTCACAGTTTTGTAGCCTCCAGCTCACACATTTTTGTCTCAGCTCAGGAAGGATGGCTCCAGAGCAAATTAATTTATGCAGTAGCCAAATTGCTTGCTCACCACTTTAATGTCAGTAGCTCACAAAGTAGAATTTTTGCTCACAAGACTTCACAGCTTAGAGGGAACATTGGTCACAAGCTCTGGCACAGCTGTCCTTGAAAAAGAGCAGTTTGTGTCAGAGTTCTCTCAGCCCCACCCACCTCACAGGGTGTCTGTTGTGGGGAGGGGAAGGGAAAGGAGTTTGTAAGCCGCTCTGAGACTCCAAGTGAAGGGTGGGGTATAAATACAATCTCTTCTTCTTCTTCTAGTGGATGTTAGCCACAAGGTCTAGATGGAACCCTCTGTCTGGGGCAGTGATGCTCTATATTCTTGGTGCTTGGGGGGGGGGCAACAGTGGGAGGGGCTTCTGGAGTTCTGGCCCCGCTGGTGGACCTCCTGATGGCACCTGGTTTTTGGCCACTGTGTGATGCAGAGTGTTGGACCGGATGGGCCACTGGCCTGATCCAACATGGCCTCTCTTATGTTCTTTGGCTAGTACTGAGCATTACCCTGAATGGTAATACCCAGTTTGGTGTAGTGGTTAAGTGCGCGGACTCTAATCTGGGAGAACCGGGTTTGATTCCCCACTCCTCCACTTGCACGTGCACTGCTGATGTGACCTTGGG
>NW_015166465.1:411466-426708 GCF_001447785.1 Gekko japonicus | reverse complement strand
AATCTCCTCCTCCTCCTCCTCCTCCTCCTCCTCTTCTTCTTCCTCTTCTTCTTCTTCTTCTTCTGCCGTTGTTGGAAGCTTCCTCACGGAACACTAGCAGAGAGTTTGCGGGAAGTAATTTTTTTTAATCAACAAAAGGGGCTCACCATTTCCTCCTTTCTGTCTCGTTTCCCTTTCCAGGCACTTGCTGGTGAATCCCCGAGACCGGCGGGTTGTGGTCGTGGAGTCCGTGCTGTGCCCTTCCCATTTCAGAGAGACGCTCACCAGAGTTCTCTTCAAGTACTTTGAGGTATGCGCTTCAAGGCCCGTTTTTAGCCGACCTGCTTAACGATCGTCGGGGTTTCCTCGTCTTGCTCGAGGGAGAAGAGGTGGCTGGATCATTCACTCTATTCTAAAAGCAACAGAGAAGACTGGGTCGATAAGGAAAGATGCTTCACGCAAGCGCAGCAGGATCTGTAAAGCAATCCCTTCGGCCTAGGAGGAATGGGAGGGCAGCGATGCTGGACCAGAATGAGGCGGGTCCATCCACTCCAGCATCCTGTCTCTTCGCAACGGCCAGTCAGATGGCAAAGGGAAGCCCACCATTCAGGCGCAGAGGCGAAACAGCCCTCCCCTGCTTCCCTCTCCTAGAGAGCCAGTTTGGTGTAGTGGTCAGGAATGCTGACTGTAATCTGGACGAACCGGGTTTGATTCCCCCCCCACTCCTCCACATGCAGCGGCTGGTGTGACCTTGGGTCAGTCACAAGTTCTCTCAGAGCTGTTCTCTCAAGGGCAGTTCTCTCAGAGCCCTCTCAGCCCCACCTACCTCACAGGGTGTCTGTTGTGGGGAGGGGAAGGGAGAGGAGTTTGTAAGCCACTCTGAGACTCCTTTCGGTAGTGAACGGCGGAGTATAAATCCAATCTCTTCTTCTTCTGGATGACCTTGGCCAAGCCATAGTTCTGATAAGGGCTGTCCTTGAAAAAGAGCAGTTTCTGTCAGAGCTCTCTCAGCCCCGCATCCCTCACAGGGTGTCTGTTGTGGGGAGGGGAAGGGGAAGGAGTTTGTAAGCCGCTCTGAGACTCCTTCGGGTAGTGAAGGGTGGGGTATAAATCCACTCTCTTCTTCCCTCCCCCCACCTCCTCCGACAGTCAGAGGCATTTTGCCTTTAAATGCAGAGGTTCCATTCAGCTGTCATGGCTAATCGCCGACAATAGACCTATCCTCCACAAATCTGTCTGGCCCCCTTTTAAATCTGTTTCGTCCAATAGCTGCCTGACAATAGCTGACGTAATGCTTTACCCAGCATTAAATGTGTTACATCCAGTGGCTGTCATAGGGTGTGTGTGGAGCTCCCTTTCTCAGCGTTGATCTATTTCAGCCAATGGCCATCTGATGGTATGCACGGAGCTCCCTAATAATAACTAAAAATTAATAATTACATCTCTTTCAGCCGATGGCCGAGAGCAAGCTTGGTTTAGTGGTTAAGAGCAGAGGACTCTAATCTGGAGAACCGGGTTCGATTCGGTACTCCTCCACATGAAGCCAGTTGGGTGACCTTGGGTCAGTCACACCTAGTGGTGCCATAATGCTAAAAGAGTTGGAACTTAATGCTGCCAGACAATCTTAGGATCTCCTGGCTGTACTACACACAAAGCCGTACTACTACTACTACTACTACTACTGTCATTATTATTATTATTATTATTATTATTTATTAGCCAGTGGCCATCTACGGTCTATGTAGAGCTCCCTTTCTCAGCATTAATCTATTTTGGCCAGTGGCCGTCTGACAGAATACATGGCGCTCCCTTAGTCAACACTAACCCTATTTCAGCCAATGGCCATCTGATAGGATACATGGAGATTGCTTACTCAGCATGTTCCCCACCCATTTGACTAAAAGGCACAAACTGTGTACAAGCTGTTCACGGGCATCAGAGCCGTTTCAGCCACAGGAGTGCCAGGGCACAGAAACTATGCTCTTGGGTGCTTTGTGCCCTAAACGTAGAGAAGCAGTGGCAGTTGATTTTTCTGTGTGCTGTTTTACAGCTTCATTCAGAGAACCAGAGTGGTGTAGGGATGCCTAGAGCTGGGGTGTCAAACATGCGGCGCCTGGGCCGGATCAGGCCCTCGGAGGGCTGCAATCCGGCCTGCAAGGCCTTGCCTGTTTCCTGCTTCCTTTTCCAGTTCTGCTGCTGCTATGTTGCAGCTTGCTTTACCAGACTCTCAGTTGCACGGGAGAGATAGATAGGCAAGTTTACTCAGCAGGTTTCCTTTGTAGGAAGTTGTAGTTCTTTCTCTTGGGAAGACTATAGTTTTGTAGACAAACAAACAGCCCTCAGTCTGTGTCAGGATGCCTTTTCATGTTCTTGACCAGCATGTAATAAATGTCAATAAATCAAAAGTAGGTTTGCAGCTTACAGATACACACTCGAACAGTGTACTCAAGTTTGCAACAGCACAGACATTTTGATGCAGTCATTCAGAGCAAGAGGTGTCAGTTATCAGATACTGTTAAATAATCAAAATATTGCAAGAGTGCTAGTGTTTTAAGCATGTTTTATTTAAAGTTTTAAAAATCTTTAATTGTGTTTATCTGGGTCCTTTATAAAGTTTATATCTCCACTACCTGGCATTACATTTTATGACACACATGGCCCGGCCCAACAAGGTCTAATTTATGTCAGATCTGGCCCTCATAACAAATGAGTTTGACACCCCGGCCTAGAGGTTTACAGCTTATTTATTTATTTATTTTTCGCATTTATACCCCACCCTTCCCAATGGGCTCAGGGCGGCTAACAAGGGCAAGCTGCCATTGAAACATATTAGGTTGCCACACCACCTTGCCCACGTTCCAGACAACCCGCCTACCCCGAGTTTGGAGGCAAGGCGCTACAACTGCTGGACTTTACCCCCTGTGTCCCATGATACAGAGATGTATTCGTGCTTGCAAGAGTGTCCTGCTCTTTTGAGCCCCTGAACAAGGGTTTAAAGCAAAGTAGGGCTTAAGAACATCAGAAGAGCCCTGCTCGATCAGCCCAGTGGTCCATCTAGTCCAGCATCCTGTCTCTCACAGTGGCCAGCCAGTTCCTCTGGAGAGCCAACCACAGGGCAGAGAGGCTGAGGCCTTCATAAGACCATCAGAAGAGCCCTGCTGGATCAGACCAATGGTCCATGTAGTCCAGCATCCTGTCTCTCACAGTGGCCAGCCAGTTCCTCTGGAGAGCCAACCACAGGGCAGAGAGGCTGAGGCCTTCATAAGACCATCAGAAGAGCCCTGCTGGATCAGACCAATGGTCCATGTAGTCCAGCATCCTGTCTCTCACAGTGGCCAGCCAGTTCCTCTGGAGAGCCAACCACAGGGCAGAGAGGCTGAGGCCTTCATAAGACCATCAGAAGAGCCCTGCTGGATCAGACCAATGGTCCATGTAGTCCAGCATCCTGTCTCTCACAGTGGCCAGCCAGTTCCTCTGGAGAGCCAACCACAGGGCAGAGAGGCTGAGGCCTTCATAAGACCATCAGAAGAGCCCTGCTGGATCAGACCAATGGTCCATCTAGTCCAGCATCCTCTCTCACCTAGTGGCCAACCAGTTCCTCTGGAGGGCCAACAACAGGGCATAGAGGCTGAGGCCTTCATAAGAACGTCAGAAGAGCCCTGCTGGATCAGACCAGTGGTCCATCTAGTCCAGCATCCTGTCTCTCACAGTGGCCAACCAGTTCCTCTGGAGGGCCAACAACAGGGCACAGAGGCCAAGGCCTTCCCCTGATGCTGCCTCCTGGCTCTGGGATTCAGAGGCTTACTGCCTCTGAATGTGGAGGTTTCCCTCAGTCCCCATGGCTAGTAGCCATGGATAGACATCTCCTCCATGAGCCTATCAATGGGGTTTGTTGATTAGATTTCTCTTCGGGCTTCACTTGCAGGTGAGAGCGTGGGGGGCAGCTAGAGAGCCTCCCGGTATAGGAGGCCATGTTGGAGGAGACTCAGCCTATCGCAACTCTCTTCCTTCCAGGTCCCTTCCGTGCTCTTTGCTCCAAGCCATCTGATGTCGCTCCTGACCCTCGGGATTAATTCCGCCATGGTCCTGGATTGTGGATACACAGAAAGCCTGGTGCTGCCTGTATCCTTTGGCACGAATAAGTCAGAACGGAACGACAACTAACTGCACTGCATCCCCGGGAGAAAACCTGCCGGGTGTCAGGTTTTTGAAGAAGTTCTGATTTTAATTTTGTACGGTCTGGAGGGTCAGCCACGCACCCGCCTCCCAATTTTCTAGCGCCCTCTTTCGCCACGATACCTTTCCCAGCTTTTCCTTAAGTCCAATCCCCACCACCACCACCCATCAGACCAAGTAGAAATATATTTAATTGGATCCCTTCCAGTTTCGTGCCCTATGTACATTTCCTATATACGCATGATGTTACCTTATGCTGAAACAGACTCTCAGTCCATCGAGGTCAGTATTGCCTGCTCAGCTGAGTAAAATAAAATAAAAAAACATAAGAAGAGCTGAGCTGGATCAGACTAGTGATCCATCTAGTCCATCATTCTGTTTCACACAGTGGCCAGCTGGTTATTCTAGAGGGCCAGCAACAGGGCAGAGAGGCCGAGGCCTTCATAAGAACATTAGAAGAGCCCTGCTGGATCGGACCAGTAGTCCACCTAGTCCAGCATCCTGTCTCACACATTGGCCAACAAGTTCTTCCGGAGGGCCAACAACAGGGCACAGAGGTTGAGGCCTTCATTAGAACACAAGAAGAGCCCTGCTGGATCAGACCAGGGGTCCATCGAGCCCAGCATCCTGTCTCACATAGTGGCCAACCAGTTCCTCTGGAGAGCCAGCAACAGGGCAGAGAGGCCGAGGCCTTCATAAGAACATTAGAAGAGCCCTGCTGTATCAGACCAGTAGTCCACCTAGCCCAGCATCTTTTCTCACACGGTGGCCAACCAGTTCCTCTGGACGGCCAACAACAGGACACAGAGGCCAAGGCCTTCATAAGAACATGAGAAGAGTAATGTTCCCTCTAAGCTGTGGAGTCTTGTGAGCAAAAATTCTACTTTGTGAGCTACTGGCATTAAAGTTGTGAGCAAGCGATTTGGCTACTGCATAAACTAGTTTGCTTTGGAGCCATCCTTTCTGAGCTAAGACAAAAATGTGTGAGCCGGAGGCTAAAAAACTGTGAGCTAGCTCACACTAACTCATAGAGGGAACATTGGAGAAGACCCCTGCTGGTTCAGACCAGTAGTCCACCTAGCCCAGCATCCTGTGTCACTCACTGGCCAACCAGTTCCTCTGGACGGCCAGCAACAGGACACAGAGGCCAAGGACTTCATAAGAACATGAGAAGACCCCTGCTGGTTCGGACCAGTAGTCCATCTAGTCCCAGCATCCTGTCTCACACAGGGGCCAGCCAGTTCCTCTGGAGGGCCAACAACAGGGCAGAGAGGCCGAGGCCTTCATTAGAACTTCAGAAGAGCCCTGCTGGATCAGACCAGTGGTCCATCTAGTCCAGCATCCTGTCTCACACAGTGGCCAACCCAGCTGCTCTGGAGGTCCAACAAACGGCATAGGGGCCGAGACCTTCCCCCGATGTTGCCTCCTGGCACTGAGATTTAGAGGTTGACTGCCCTCTGAACGTGGACGCTCCCGTGACCAAAAACAAAAGCACTTTGAGAACTTTAAAAAGAAACCTATCCTGTCCGTTCAAGCTGACTGGCTTCCTTCTGTTAGATTTGCCCCTTGCAAAGTCAGTGCACGGTGCGATAGTCGTGCTTAGCTCTGCCCTTTCTGTAATGTAAGTTCTCTGAACCTTTGCCAATGTGACGTCCTGAGCTGCTCCCAGATCTACGAGGGAATCCCGGTTCTGAACTGCTGGGGTGCCCTTCCCTTGGGAGGAAAAGCCATTCACAAGTAAGTTCTTGTCCTGAATGCATCAACCAAGTCCGCTCCCAGTGCCCTGTGAAGTTTTAGGTGGGAGAACCAACCGTTTCACCATAACATGTCTTAAGTTCTGGGCCGCATCTGCTCTATGGGTGCATCCAGTGGGGTGACGGCTAGGAGTGTGCAAAAAAAAAAAAATCGGAAAAATTCGGATTCGGGTTTACTGGACCCGAATTTTTTCGGGAAACCCGAAAAAACCCGAATATCTATATCGGTAAAGCATAGATATCCGAAATTTTTGTTGGGGGGGGGGTTGAGATTGCTCTGGTTCTGCAGCTGGGCATGGCTGCCATTAGCAAACATGCTCCCCTATGTAGGCCGCTGCCACTGCAGAGGGGAGAGATTGTTTTGCTTTGGGGGTTTTTTGGGCACCGGCACATTGGCACACTTGTGGTGGACTGGTTCTGCTGCTGGGCCTGGCTGGCTACCATTGGCATTGGCGATGCACATACATGCTCCATCAGCCTGTGTGCTGCCACTCCAGTGCAGTCTGGAGAGATTCTCTGGTTTGACCTAGTTCTGGTTTGGGGGCACTGACTGGCATGGCAACCTGGCTGGCCTGGCACAGGTGGCAGATTGTCTTGTTCTTCTGTTGCAATGCTGGGGCCTGGCTGGCATGCACTTGCTTGCTCTTTCAGTCTGTGGGCTGCTGCTGCTGTCTGCAGAAATTCTCTGGTTTGCACCAAGTTGGTTTGGGCACTGATTGGTTGCACCTTGGCACAGGTTGTGGGGCGGGGGGCAGATTGCTCTGGTCCTGCTGCTGGGCCTGTCTGGCTGGCATTGGCAATGTACAGACATACTACCTCAGTGCTGCTGCTGTAGAGAGATTCTTTGGTTTGAGCCAAGTTGTGTTGGTTTTGGGGTTTTGGGCACCCAGTTTGGTAGCGCAGGTGGGGGGGCACTTGTATGGTTCTGCTGCAGTGTGGCTGGCTGGTCTGGCAATGTACAGTTTGAAATTGCAACACGCAGCACACTCCCCCAAACAGTTTGCCCCCATCCCTCCATTGTTCTCTATGGTGGGAAAAAATGTAATTTTTTTCCCACCATAGAGAACAATGGAGGGATGGGGGCAAACTGTTTGGGGGAGTGTGCTGCGTGTTGCAATTTCAAACTGTACATTGCCAGACCAGCCAGCCACACTGCAGCAGAACCATACAAGTGCCCCCCCACCTGCGCTACCAAACTGGGTGCCCAAAACCCCAAAACTACAACTTAGCTCAAACCAAAGAATCTCTCTACAGTAGCAGCAGCACTAGCATGTGCATTGTGCCAGACAGGCCCAGCAGAAGAAACAACCAGATATGTTGGGGAGAGGTTCCAGTAAGCACGCTCCAAGTTTGGAGCCTCTACCCCAAACCCCCTCCCCCCCAGCCCCCCACAAAGTTTCAAGAGGATTTTTGCCATTGACTTCAATGGCCCCATTGGTTATAATGGACCCGAATTTTTCGGGATTCCCGAATTTTTTCGGGATTTTTTTTTCGGGATTCGGACAAGCGCATAAATTGCTAATTCGGGATCCCAAAAGCCGAAAAAAGCCGAAAAACTTTATTTTCGGCTTTTTTTTTTGCTCGGGATCCCGAAATGCACATCCCTAGTGACGGCTAGAAAAGAAATGCCATTTTTTTGTTGTTGCTAAACCCGGGTTGCCGCATGACGGAGTGAGCTCCCGTCTCTAGGTCCAGCTCCTGCCAACCTAGCAGTTCGAAAGCAAGAAACTGCAAGTAGATAAATAGGTACCACTTTGGTGGGAAGGTAATAGCGTTCTGTGAGCCTTGGTGTTTAGTCATGCCGGCCACATAACCACGGAAACGTCTTCAGACAGCGCTGGCTCTTCGGCTTTGAAACGGAGATGAGCACCACAACCCTAGAGTCGGATTCGACTGGCTTTCGAGCAAGGGAACCTTTACCTTAAAATAGCTTTTAATGTTGTTGCGATCCTTTAGGGAGCTGGAGTACCAGCTGCTGGAGCAGAGCACCGTGGATACGGGAGCAACCAAGGGACAGAGCCTTCCCTCCGTGATGGGTAATGTGTGTCATGCGCCAGGAGGTCAACTTGGGGCGACTCTGTGAATGAATGATCTCCAAAACAGCCTATCCTTTTTTTTTTTCCAACACGTAACATAACAAACATACAAACAAAATTACACCTACCTCTACCCTATATACAACACAGCCTATCCTTAACAGCCGTGCCCGGGTCTTGCAAACCGAGGGCCTTTGTGGCTTCCTTGACTAAGTGAATCCATCTCCCATTGGGTCTTCCTCTTTTCCCGCTGCCTTCGGCTTTTAGAATCATGGAACCATCGTGTTGGAAGGGACCTCCAGGGTCATCTAGTCCAACCCCCTGCACAAGGCAGGGAATTCACAAATACCTCCCCCACAAAGACACCTGCAGTGACCGCTGTCCCATGTCCAGAAGATGACAAAGAAGAAGAAGAAGAGATTGGATTTATACCCCGCCCTTCACTTGGAGTCTCAGAGCGGCTTACAAACTCCTTTCCCTTCCCCTCCCCACAACAGACACCCTGTGAGGCGGGTGGGGCTGAGAGAGCTCTGACACAAACTGCTTTTTTTCAAGGACAGCTGTGCCAGAACTATGGCTTGCCCAAGGTCATCCAGCCAGGTGCAAGTGGAGGAGTGGGGAATCAAACCCGGTTCACCCAGATTAGAGTCCGCACACTTAACCACGACACCAAACTGGCTCCAGGATCTCCAGCCAAACCTCCAGGACGTCTGGCCAAATTGGCCTGGAGAAAAATGGCTTCCTGACCCCAAAGTGGCGATCGGCATTTCCCCGGGCGGGTAAGAAAGGGCCACGAGAACTAATCACTGAGGCAACCCTTCCTGCCCTCCCTTCTCGTGATCTTTCCGAGTTCACAGAATCAGCACTGCTGTCAGATGGCCATCTCTAGCCTCTCTTGGAAAACCTCCCAAGAAGGCTTCATCCAGAAGATTGTCTCCCAAGATTGTCTTTTCCAGGGACTCTTGCCTTCCCACAATGTGACCAAAGTACGATAACCCCAGTTTAGCCATCTTAGCTTCTAGGGAGCATTCAGCAGGGCTATTTTTGGGCAGGAATGGGCTATTTTTGGGTAGGAATGCACAGGAACGGAGTTCCGTCTGGCTCCCGAGTTGGCCACGCCCAGCAGGAACTCATTAGCATAATAGGCCACACCCAACAGCAGAAACGCATTCGGATTGGCTACAATTAGGGGTGTGTGGCCTAACATGCAAAAAGGCTCTGGGTTTTGACCACAAACAAGGTAAAGGGAATAAGAAGCAAAAGGTAGGTGTGGCTGGATGACCACACTTCTGGTAACATGGGGGTGTGGCCCGCTATGCGAATGAGCTGTACTGTCAGGGTGTGGCCTGATATGCTAATGAGTTCCTGCTGGGCTTTTTCTACAAAAAGAGCCCTGGCTCAGGCTTGACTTGAAGCAGAACTCACTGATCTGTCCACCGTGTCCGTAAAACTCTCCTCCAAAACCACATTTCAAATGAAACGGGCTTTGGAGGCCATCTAGCCCGACCCTCTGCTCCATGCAGGAAATCCAGTGTCCCAGAATCCCTGTCTCTGCTGGGAGATCTCCCGCAAGGCCAAGCCGACCCCCTCCAACACCTACTCCTAGGTAGCCGATCCCATTTTTCATTTATACCCTGCTTTTCTCCCCATTCTCCTCCATTTCATCCCAACAACCCTGTGAGGGAGGTTAGGGTGAAAGGGTACAACTGTCCCGAGGCTACCCAGCAGGCTTCCCTGGCACAAGTAGGGAATTTGAACCTGGGTCTCCCAGATACTAGTCCAACACTGTATGAGTCTGTTGTTGAGTAGCTCTTACTGTTAGGAAGCGTTATCAGCTGTTCGAACAAAACCAACCCTTCCTGTGAGATCAATTAGAACATAAGAAGAGCCCAGCCTCCTGTCTCACACATTGGCCCAATCAGTTCCTCTGGAGGGCCAACAACAGGGCAGAGAGGCCGAGGCCTTCACTAGAACATCAGAAGAGCCCTGCTGGATCAGACCAGTGGTCCATCCAGTCCAGCATCCTGTCTCACACAGGGGCCAGCCAGTTCCTCTGGAAGGTCAACAACAGGGCATAGAGGCCGCGGCCTTCACTAAAACATAAGAGGGCTGCTGGATCAGACCAGTGGTCCATCCAGTCCAGCATCCTGTCTCACACAGGGGCCAGCCAGTTCCTCTGGAAGGTCAACAACAGGGCATAGAGGCCGCGGCCTTCACTAAAACATAAGAGGCCTGCTGGATCAGACCAGTGAGGGTCCATCTAGTCCAGCATCCAGTCCCACACAGCGGCCAACCAGTTCCTCTGGAGGGCCAACAACAGGGCAGAGAGGCCGAGGCCTTCACTAGAACATCAGAAGAGCCCTGCTGGATCACATCAGTGATCCATCTATTCCAGCATCCTGTCTCACACAGGGGCCAGCCAGTTCCTCTGGAGGGCCAACCACAGTGCAGGGAGGCCGAGGCCTTCGCTAGAACATCAGAAGAGCCCTGCTGGATCACATCAGTGGTCCATCTAGTCCAGCATCCTGTCTCACACAGGGGCCAACCAGTTCCTCTGGAGGGCCAACCACAGGGCAGGGAGGCCGAGGCCTTCACTAGAACATCAGAAGAGCCCTGCTGGATCAGACCACTGATGGGTCCATCTAGTCCAGCATCCTGTCTCACACAGTGGCCAGCCAGTTCTTCTGGAGGTCGAACAACAGGGCATAGAGGTCAAAGCCTTCATTAGAACATCCGAAGAGCCCTGCTGGATCAAACCAGTGTTCCATCCAGTCTAGCATCCTGTCTCACACAGTGGCCAACCAGTTCCTCCGGAGAACCAACAACAGGGCATAGAGGCCAAAGCCTTCATAAGAGCGTCCAAGGAGCCCTGCTGGATCAGACCAGTGGTCCATCTAGTCCAGCGTCCTGCCTCACAGTGGCCAACCAGTTATTCTGGAGGTCCAACAATAGGACACAGAGACCAAGGCCTTCCCTTGATGTTGCCTTCTGGCTCTGGGGTTCAGAGGTTTAGTGAATAGTGAGTAGCCATTGATTTAGTGAATGGTGAGTAGCCATTGACAGATTTATCCTCCATGAATCTATTAATCCCCTTTGAAAGCTGCTTATTCCTGTGGCCATCACGACATCCTCTGGGAGTGAATTCCACATTTTAATCACTGTCTCCAAACCAATAAGAAATTAAAAGCACTGACATTACCCCCTTTTTCTCTCCCTCTTTTGAGAGCCAGTTTGGTGTAGTGGTTAAGTGCATGGACTCTGATCTGAGAGAACCGGGTTTGATTCCCCACTCCTCCACTTGCACCTGGCTGGATGACCTCAGGCAAGGCATAGTTCTGTCAGAGCTGTTGTCTCCAGGGCAGTTCTCGAGAGAGCTCTCTCAGCCCCACCCACCTCACAGGGGTGTCTGTTGTGGGGAGGGGAAGGGAAAGGAGTTTGTAAGCCGCTCTGAGACTCCGAGTGCAGGGCGGGGTATAAATCCAATCTCCTCCCCCTCCTCCTCCTTCCCTTTGCACATTGTGGTTCCCACCCCTTTTTTTTACGAAGCATTTTGCGGTTGTATCTGGGCTCAGCAGCCTCTGTGCTTGCTTTCCAAGCCACGATTGGAAACCCTGACCAAGCGTCGGTTGCAAACTCTGGTTTCCAACACAAGCATAAACTGCAGTTGGCCAGTTGAGGTGCAGCGGGGTAAGGAAGCGGTGCCCGGAAGCCTACACCTTGCTTGTGTAACGCTGAACGCTTGGTGTGGTGTTACACATGAGTGAGCGCTGCTGGGAGGCGGGGTGCACGTTAGCTCATGGTGTTTGTCCTAAATTCACAGACTGTTCCGGGTTTGGACTCTGTCTGTCTGGTCGATACCCATGCCAGATTTGTTGGGCTCAAACCGTTTCTTGTATTTCAGGCTCTGTTCCCGAAGACATAATCGAAGACATAAAAGGTATGAAGATTTCTTTTCTCATACAGTAGTTATATGCATTAGCTCGCGATAATATGTTCAGGGTTCCGGTTTAAACATTTTCCAGATTTTTGCCTGAACTGCATCGTTTGACATTCTGTGATGCAGGATGGCCTTTTTTGCTTTTTCATCTTGAGAAACCAGTTTCAGTCTTTGCACGTGGCCCTACATCAGAGTAGTGACAGTGCTCACGTGACAGTCCTTAAGCTGTTGTCCCACCCTGTACTATGGTCATGGATTCGTGTGCTCAGAGTCTCGTGATTCTTTGGGATGCGGGGGCGCTTCACCGAAAAATCTTTCAGCAAGGCAGCTGTGGCCCTCAGCAAGTCAACAGGAGGACAGCGTTCTGACACAGGGTGACGAGCGCAACCACAAAATGGCTGCTGCAGGAGGCGAAGCCAGCCACAAAATGGCACCACAGCGTCCCTTCAGTCTCACAGTGACGATGTCTGCGCTACAGTGGCAGCTGCTGCCAAAACAATATTCTTTTAAGAATCAGAATGACCGAGACGAGGTTCAGATTGGGAGACAGCATCTGCAATTTTGTCCATTATAAAAAATCCCCAAGTACCAATTTTCTGTAGTTGGCAAAGATGGGTTTTTTCAGTTCTAACGGTGGGACAATGAACACTTGAATGCTAAAGGGGTGGACGGCTAAACGACAGTCGATAATCGAAAGTTTTTCTCTCCATCTTGTGAAGTCCGCACCTGCTTCGTGAGCGACCTCCAGAGGGGACTGAAAATCCAGGCGGCAAAGTTTAACATGGAGGGCAGCGCCGAGGTAGGCGAGGGAATCTCCTGCATTTCCAATTTGGTAGCAGAAATTGGGTTCCTCGGGGTTTCTTTTTTAATTTGGGGGTCAGATCTCACGGATCCGTTCTGACCCAAGTCTCTTTCACCTTAGCGTCCAGCTTTTCCTCCGGATGTCGACTACCCGCTGGATGGAGAGAAGATCTTGCACGTGAACGGAGCCATCAGGTTAGGGAAGTCTTAATTTAATGTTGCAAAGCCATTCCCTCAACTTTGAGGGTATATTTAATGTATTTTATTGGATTTGTATCGCACCCTCTGAGAGCCAGTTTGGTGTCGTGGTTAGGAGCGGGGACTCTAATCCGGGAGAGCCGGGTTTGATTCCCCGCTCCTCCACGTGCAGCTGCTGGTGTGACCTTGGGTCAGTCACAAGTTCTCTCAGAGCTGTTCTCTCAAGGACAGTCCTGGAAAGAGCTCTCTCAGCCCCGCCTATAACCCAGGGTGTCTGTTGTGGGGAAGGGAAGGGAAAGGAGATTGTAAGTCGCTCTGAGACTCCTTCGGGTAGTGAAGGGCGGGGTATAAATCCAATCTCTTCTTCTTCTTCTTTTACCTCACAGGGTGTCTGTTGTGGGGAAGGGAAGGGAAAGGAGATTGTAAGTCGCTCTGAGACTCCTTCGGGTAGTGAAGGACTGGGATATAAATCCAATCTCTTCTGTTATCCTAGTTCAATCTCCAACACTAATGTGAGCCGGAGGCTAAGAAACTGAGAACTAGCTCACACTAACGCAGCTTAGAGGGAACACTGGTTCTTTGAGCCAGTTTGGTGTAGTGGTTAAGTGTGCAGACTCTAATCTGGGAGAACCGGGTTTGATTCCTCACTCCTCCACTTGCGCCTGCTGATGTGACCTTGGGTCAGTCACAAGCTCTGGCACAGCTGTCCTTGAAAAAGAGCAGTTTCTGTCAGAGCTCTCTCAGCCCCACCCACCTCACAGGGTGTCTGTTGTGGGGAGGGGAAGGGAAAGGAGTTTGTAAGCCGCTCTGAGACTCCAAGTGGAGGGCGGGGTATAAATCCAATCTCTTCTTCTTCTTCTTCTTCTTCCCTCAAGGGCAGTTCTCAAGAGAGCTCTCTCAGCCCCACCTGCCTCACAGGGTGTCTGTTGTGGGGAGGGGAAGGGAAAGGAGATTGTGAGCTGGCATGAGACTCCTTCAGGTACTGAAGGACTGGAGTATAAATCCAATCTCCTCCTCTTCTTCCTCCTAGCATAGCAGGTTCCATCAAATAGAATATACAAATAACAGTTAAAATACATCAGATAAAATTCAGTGCAATTCCGATATATCCAATCAGAGCCTCAACAGATGCGACCTATCACAAATTGGGGTTCTCCGATATTACTCAGATCTGACCCTGCAGTGGGGCGGGACGCCCGCCACCTCAACTAAACGCCTGGCGGAAGAGCTCCGTCTCGCAGGCCCTACAGAACTCTGAAAGGTCCTGCAGGGCCCTGATCTCATACAGGAGCTCATCCCACCAGGTAGGGGCCAGGGGCGGAAAAGCCCTGGCCCTAGTCGAGGCAAGACGGACATCCCTGGGGCCGGGGACCACCAGGAGATGCTGATCAGCAGACCGTAACGCTCTTCAGGGCTCATAAGGGAAGAGGCGGCCGTGTGGCACCGTAAAGAATAACAAATACGTTGCAACATCAGCTTTTGCTCCTCGAAGCCCACTTTGTCAGACGACCATAAGAACATAAGAGGAGCCAATGTTGGATCAGGCCAAAGGCCCATCCAGTCCAACATTCTGTGTCACACAGTGGCCAGAAATACCAGGTGCCATCAGGAGGTCCACCAGTGGGGCCAGGACACTAGAAGCCCTCCCACTGTTGCCCCCCAACCCAAGCACCAAGAATACAGAGCATCACTTGCCCCAGAGTCCCTATCTATACCTTGTGGCTAATAGCCACTGATGGACCTCTGCTCCATATGCTTATCTAATTCCCTTTTAAGGCCGTCCATGCTTGTAGCCGCCACCACCTCCTGTGGCAGTGAATTCCAAGTGTTAATCACTCTTTGGGTGAAGAAGTACTTCCTTTTATCCGTTCTAACCCGACCGCTCAGCAGTTTCATGGAGTGCCCAAGAGAGTTCTTGTATTGTGAGAAAGGGAGAAAAGGACCTCTTTCTCTACCTGCTCTGTCCCATGCATAATCTTATAAACCTCAATCATGTCTCCCCTCAGTCGTCGTTTCTCCAAGCTAAAGAGCCCTAAGCGCCTTAACCTTTCCTCATAGGGAAAGTGTTCCAACCGATCATCTTTCTGATCGGAGTGCTGCCCTATATCCCCGTGCGGGGGTTCCTCAGCCCTCTTTTTCTCTCTCGCCAACAGAGATTCCGTGGCCGAAATACTCTTTGAGCAGGACAACGAAGAGCAGTCCGCAGCCACCTTGATACTGGACTCGCTTCTGCAGGTACGGCAATCTGCAGGCCTGGGCATTCTGCTTCCCTTGAGCTTATCTGGCCGGAGGTATTCCTTCCGCTGAGACGCCGACAGGATCAGATTCCGCTTCTCCCCACCCTCTAAGAGACACCCCCCC
>NW_015166465.1:404390-410479 GCF_001447785.1 Gekko japonicus | reverse complement strand
CCCTACACGGCCAGGAAAATGCCGATCGCCACTTTGGGGTCAGGAACAGTGTTCCCTCTAAGCTGAGTGAGTGTGAGCCGGCTCACAGTTCTTTAGCCTCCGGCTCACACATTTTTGTCTTCGCTCAGGAAGGAGGGCTCCAGAGCAAACGAATTTATGCAGCAGCCAAATCGCTCGCTCACAACGTTCGTGCCAGAAGCTCACCAAGTAGAATTTTTGCTCACGAGACTCCACAGCTTAGAGGGAGCATTGGGCAGGAAGCCGTTTTTCTCCAGGCCAGTTTGGCCGTGGATCCTGGAGGGTTTGTTTGTTTGTTTTGTCCTCTTCCGGGCATAGAGCAGGGATCATTAGGGGTGTGGGGGGGGAGGTATTGTGAATTTCCTGCCTTGCGCAGGGGGTTGGACTAGATACAACGATTCTGTGATTCTTTGATTCTATATATCTGTGGTGTGGCCTCATTTAGAATGCTGCGTACAGTCCTGGTCATCATGTATCAAAAAGGACATGGCAGAGCTGGAAGAAGTACAGAGGAGTGCAACCAAGATGGTTGGGGGGGAGGGTTGGAGCCCCTTCCCTAGGAGGAAAGGCTGAAGAGTCCGGGACTTTTCAGTTTAGAAAAGAGACAACTGAGGGAGGAGCATAGTAGAAGTTTATAAAATTGCACATGGGGTGGAGAACAGTGGGCAGAGAGAATTTTTTTCATCCTCCTCCCAGAATACTGGAACTCGAGGGCATCTCATGAAGCTTATGGGCAGTAGGTTCAGGACAGACGAAAGGAAATACCACTTTACACCGAGAGCGATTAAAATGTGGAATTCGCTGCCAAAATAGATAGCAGTGACCACAGGAATAAACCGTTTTCAAAGGGGAATAGACAGATTTGTGGAGGATAAGTCCATCAACGGACACTAGCCATGGGGACTGAGGAAAACCTCCACATTCAGAGACAATCAGCTTCTGAATCCCAGGACCAGGAGGTGTGGTCTACTCAGACTGGCAGTGGCTCTCCAGGGTCTCTGGCACAGGTCTTCCACCCCACCTCCTACCTGATCCTTTTTTCTGGAGATGCCAGGGATTGAACCTGGGGCCTTCTGCTCCCCGTTTGGTGTAGTGGTTAAGTGCGCGGACTCTAATCTGGGAGAACCGTGTTTGATCCCCCACTCCTCCACTTGCACCTGGCTGGATGACCTTGGGCAAGCCGTAGCTCTGATAAGAGCTGTACTTGAAAAAGAGCCGTTTCTGTCAAGAGCTCTCTCAGCCCCACCTACCTCACAGGGTGTCTGCTGTGGGGAGGGGAAGGGAAAGGAGTTTGTGAGCCGCTCTGAGACACCTTTGGGTAGTGAAGGACGGGGTATAAATCCAATCTCCTCTTCTTCTTTTACCTCACAAGGGTGTCTGTTGTGGGGAGGGGAAGGGAAAGGAGTTTGTGAGCCGCTCTGAGACACCTTTGGGTAGTGAAATAAATCCAGTCTCTTCTTCTTCTTCTTTTACCTCACAGGGTGCCTGTTGTGGGGAGGGGAAGGGAAAGGAGTTTGTAAGCCACTCTGAGACTCCTTTGGGTAGTGAAGGGCGGGGTATAAATCCAATCTCTTCTCCTCTTCTTCTTCTCCTGCATGTCAAGCAGATGATCTGCCATTGAGCCACAGCCCCTAAACAACTCTTGCTATTTTCATTTTCAGTTCAGTTTAAGGTGCTCGGTCCAGAGGGAATGGAGTTCCCCCCAAAAAAAACACACACACCCATCTCTCTGCAGTCCATTTCTACCTTCCTGCCATGCTTTTCTGGGAACCCTCCGGAAGGACTTGAGGGGGGAAGTCAGCAAAAATGACCCACCTGAAGAAGTAGAAGCGCAGAACTAGAAATTAAAAATACACTCAGTACTATGGATACAGCGGTCACGAGACAATGTTAACAATTCTGTACTTATACATCCAAAGATTTAAACATGGACACACAAATCTCCAAAGTAGTCTCTTATCAATTGGCATTCACAATTCACAGATAACGTCACTGTCAATGCACACAACATTTATTTATTTATTCACCCTCTCCCCCCCCCTGCTGCTAATTATCTGCACCTGTCGTCCCTATTAAAGAGCCCAACTTCTGGTGTTACAACTTCCCTTTCCGCGCACACAGTCTGTGGGTCTCGCAGCGATCACGCATCCTGGCCCACTGTATAACCGACTGGTCTCACTCGGCTTTCTCTCCCTTCTCTTCCCGCCAGTGTCCCATAGACACCAGGAAGCAGCTCGCCGAGAACCTGGTGGTGATCGGGGGCACCGCCATGCTGCCCGGCTTCCTGCACCGGTTGATGGCGGAGATCAGGTACCTGGTGGAGAAACCCAAGTACAAGGAGACGCTGGCTACCAAGGCTTTCCGGGTGCACAACCCGCCCGCCAAGCCCAACTGCGTGGCGTGGCTGGGAGGTGAGTCTGCAACGGCCGCAAAGGAAATCGGGGGGGGGGAGGACTCGGGGGTCCGGGTGCTCTTCTCTGCCCCCGCCCCCGTTATTCCTTCCATTGGAAATGTGTGTCGCCTTTTTTCCCCTGACGTCCAAAGCCACAAACACCCAGTCAGATTAAAAAAATACAAAAAGCAGGAAGTAAAAGCGTTGCTAATTACAAGCAGCCAGATTGGCAGCGCCGTAGTATTGGGAATTGTGAAAACCCGATGTGTCCTGCAGGAATTATTTCGAGTTAAGGGCTCAGTCTGGTAGCCCCATTTGACAGTGTGGGGGCCACCACCAAGAAGGCAGATTCTAGTCCGGTAGCATCTTTAGGAAGGACCTTATTTACTCTTGAAAAGTGTTCGGAAGCTGCAGCTAGTGTGGAATGCTGTGGATAGACAGCTGGTCAAGGCCAGCTATCGGGAGCATGTGACTCTTGCACTGGCTACCGATCCACTCGTGAGCCCAATTCGAGGTGTTGGTGTTGATCTGTCAAGCCCTACGGGACTTGGGAGGAGGGTATCTGAAGGACCGTCTTCTCCCAAATGTTCCTGACCCGGAATTAAAATCACAGGGAGGGGTGTGGCGTGCTCGCTTATAGGGGAAACGGTTTTACCTTTAAACACTCTCTGTGTATATAAACTTGGTAGTTTTCTGCTGCCACCAGGAATTAAAAATTCCAATTCTCTCTCTCTTTTGGTAGTATGACCTAGGGTTTGGGCACTTCAGAGGACTATGTGGCCCTGAGGAAGTACTGTACTGATTTCTGGAATAAGTTTAAGCAAAAATTGATTTATTTAATAAAGAACAAAATAAGTTTCTGGTTATTTTGAACAGTTGCTGACGAAAGGAACTTGTAAATATAACTGTCAAAGCTTGGTGCTACAAACAGTCTCCCAAACTCCAATCTGACAGGCTTATAGTTGCAGTATGATCTCTCTCTATCTCATATATATAGTTATAGATATAGCCACATAGGCTAGTCTCTTTGTTTTGTTCACACAGAATGGAATCAACTCTCTTAGTCACACAGACTAAACTGTTGGTCTTATTCACATAGAATTAGAGTCAAAATCCCATAGTCACACAGACTATGCTCACTCTTCTAACTTCACACAGAGAATCCTTCATAACTCTCAGAGTCACACAGACTCTCTTTAAAACTCTTCCATACTTGTCTCTCCCATATCACAGAATCACCTCATAAACACACACACAGAATCCTCTCAGACACCCCTCCTCCCACACTCTCAGTCAGCAGCCAATCAAATCACACTTGTCACCCTCTATCACTGTTCTCGTATTACTGAATTCAAACTAAATATTTAAAGGAACACACACACACCAAAACATGGAATCATTACAAGGGGCCCTCCTGGCTTCTTATCAGTCAAGTGAGCTCGTTTGGTGGGTGCCCAAGAGCAGGCCTTTTCAGTGGTAGCCCCACGGTTATGGAGCAACCTCCCCATAGAGGTGTGCCTGGCCTTCCCAGTTTCAATCTTTAGGAAGCAGCTGAAGATAGTTTTATTTAGAACACATTTCATTAAAATAGTCCTAAATTATTTGTTTTACATATTTTATTTATGTTGTAGGCCCCCTCGAGCCCCATAAGGGAGAAAGGCAGCTAACAAATGTCTTAAAATAAATTTCCAGGGTATCAGCTTTGAAGAGTCAGCCCCCTTCATCAGATGCAAGTAGGAAGGGACAAAAGGAGCTTTGACTCTCGATATACCTTCGAAATCTTGTTGGTCTTTAATACACTATGGGACTTGAATCTTGCTCTCCTGCAGACCAGCATTGCTACCCACCCGAATCTATCTTTTAGTGAACCTTGTTCTGTCCTGCTGGTTTCTCACACGCTGGCCCCCCACCAGAGCCTTGTTCACTTACAAATGCACATCTCAGCAATAAAGTAGAACATTAAAGAACCAGGAATGATGAGGTTTTTACTGTTAAAGAACCAGGAATGATGAGGTTTTTACTGTTAAAGAACCAGGAATGATGAGGTTTTTACTGTTAAAGAAACCAGGAATGATACGTTTTTGCTCTTAAAGAGTCAGGAGTGGTTTTATTTATTTATAGTAATTATAGCCTGCCCTTCCCACAAGCGGGCTCAGGGTGGGTAACAACATAAGAGCAGTACAATAAATATAACTGAAATATTAAAACATAATAGCGTAATATTAAAATTGGTGGTCACAGCCCAATGACAGAAACTGGCTGTGGTTTTTGCTCTTAAAGAGCCAGGAATGATAGTGGGTTTTTGCTCTTAAAGAGCCAGGAATGATAGCAGGTTTTTGCTTTTAAAGAGCCAGGAATGATAGCGGGTTTTTGCTCTTAAAAAGCGAGGAATGATAGCGGGTTTTTGCTCTTAAAGAGCGAGGAATGTTAGCGGGTTTTGCTCTTAAAGAGTGCAGAATGATAGCGGGTTTTGCTCTTAAAGAGCGAGGAATGATAGTGGGTTTTTGCTCTTAAAGAGCGAGGAATTATCACGTTTTTTTGCTCTTAAAGAGCGAGGAATTATCACGTTTTTTTGCTCTTAAAGAGCGAGGAATGTTAGCGGGTTTTTGCTCTTAAAGAGCGAGGAATGATCGTGGGTTTTTGCTCTTAAAGAGCGAGGAATGATAGTGGGTTTTTGCTCTTAAAGAGCGAGGAATAGCGGGGTTTTGCTCTTAAAGAGCGAGGAATGATAGCGGGTTTTTGCTCTTAAAGAGCGAGGAATGTTAGTGGGTTTTGCTCTTAAAGAGTGCAGAATGATAGTGGGTTTTGCTCTTAAAGAGCGAGGAATGATAGCGGGTTTTTGCTCTTAAAAAGTGAGGAATGATAGCGGTTTTTGCTCTCAGACCCAGGAACGATAAGGTTTTTACTCTTGTATACGTGTGAAACTCTGCAGGGGCCATTTTCGGAGCCCTCCAGGATATCCTCGGGAGCCGTTCGGTGTCGAAGGAGTACTACAACCAGACCGGCCGCATCCCCGACTGGTGCTGCCTCAATAACCCTCCTCTGGAAATGATGTTCGATGTCGGGAAGACGCCACCTCCGCTGATGAAAAGAGCCTTTTCCACTGAGAAATAGGGATCCGGCCGAGACGGGACCCCTGCTCATTTGGCACTTCCCCTCCCCCACTCCTTTCCTGCGGTACCGGTGACTGTGATGGAGCAGAAAGCGGAGTGTCCACCCAAGCGGTACCACAACCGGCCATGCCCCTTCCGCCTGCCGAAACCAGCACCGGTGATCTATTTATGGGTACAGATCGCAAGAGAGGTGCCCCCGGGCCCTCCACCTTTCTGTATTATTTAACGTCCTTTAGACATTGGGGGGGTGGGGGGGGGGGATATGAAGAGAACTGCTTAGAACCTGTACTTGCACGCGTAACGTTCTTTCAGTGCTATCTTTATTTCGTATTTGTAGATGGCTGAAATGTTTAAAAAGTGGCAGGGGAGCCCTGCCGTAACAAGTTGTGTGTGTGTGTTTGTTTCCTGGACATCTGCAAAACGGCTTCCTGCCTTGGTTATTGCGGAGGTGACATCTCTTTTGGGGTGCGGGGGGGGCTCACATGTGTTGCCTTCTGCTTGCTCTTCCTTCAAGAATCATAGAGTTGGAAGGGACCTCCAGGGTCATCTAGTCCAACCCCCCCCCC
>NW_015166465.1:390452-404377 GCF_001447785.1 Gekko japonicus | reverse complement strand
CCGGTACAATGCAGGAAATTCACAAATACCTCCCCCTCCACACCCGCAGTGACCGCTGTTCCGCGCCCAGAAGACGGCGGAAAAAACCTCCCCGGCCAAACTGGCCTGGAGAAGAGAATGGCTTCCTGACCCCAGAGTGGCGATCGGCATTTCCCTGGGTATATAAGAAAGGGTCACGAGAACTAAGCACTGAGGCAACCCTTCCCGCTCTCCCTTTCACGATCTGCCTAAGTTCACAGAATCCACATGGCTGTCAGGTGGCCATCTAGCCTCTGTTTGAAAAAAAAAAAAACATTTATGTTGAGAGTTTATTCTGGGGTGTCAGACTAGGACAACTCTGATTCAAACTTCCAGTCAGTTCTGAAATTCGCTAGGTGACCTCGGGCCCAGCCACACACGCTCTCCCTCTCTCTTAGCCGTATCTACCTAGTATTAAAAAAAGAGGAGAAACTCCTCGGAGGAAGTCTGTGACGCAAGGATGTAGAGATGCTGAACAGAACTGAAAACTCCCGGCCATTTTGAGAGGTCTCCGTACTTCTCCCGCTCGCATTTGGATTTCACACGTTTCACCTCTGACCTGCTACTTTTCTGCGTTTCGTAGCCTTTGGACTCTGCCGTTTATATCTCCACTTTTCCGTCCTAACGTGGCCGCAAAGAACTTTAGCATAACTAGTGACCCGGTCTCCTTGTTCTGTGCCGATTCCTCCGAGAACTGTCACTCCCTTCAAGGGTTTCACGAACAACTGTTGGCCTTGAAAAAATTAGAGCAGGGGTCCCCAACGCGTTGCCCCTGAGCAGGGGTCATTTTGTAGAAAAAGAGGTGCAGGGGCTCATTAGTATAACTCATTAGCATAACTTATTTGCATATGCCACACCCCCTGACATCACCAGAGGTGTGTCGGAAGGCAACACCCACCACTCAGGCTCCACTGGACTGTTTTGGATTCCTAGCTATTTCGGGGGGTGGGGACGTGCAGATCTGCTCTCGCAGAGGAGGGAGAGCTTGTACCTGAATAAAACTTGGTCTTAAAGATACTCCTCGTGGCCCGACTGAGGGCTGCTGGGAGCAGGGGGCAGGGCTTGTTGCATGTCCCCGCCCCCTGGGCTCCTTACTGCCGGCGCTCCGCTCCTGTGCACTCCCGCAGGAAATGACCCCAGCCCACAAGTGTCATGGTTCCTACACCAAGAGTTTTAGAGTGGGCGGGGCTTTTGCCCACTAAGGCGTCTGATTGGCCACTGGAGATCTCATTGGCAGTGGCTGCCACAACAGCACAACAAGGGACTGCAGGTAAGCAAGGAGATATCTTTAAAACAGAATTTTATGTTCAAAGGTGTGACTAAGCAGAGCTTCTGTCCGATACGCTGAAGATTTATGATGACACTTATGCATGACCTTGCTCCCCGACGTGGTTGACTCAGCCATTTTGAGGTTGAAACACACACACACACACACCCATTCTGTGTCAGAATTCGAAAGTTACCTGCAGACTTGAAAAGGTTCTGGATGCCCGGAATAAAGATTAGTTCATAATGTCATGGCCCGGAAAACGAGCTCTGCACTCCTCTTTTCAGATTTTGTTAACATCCACTCTCCTGACCCAGATAGCCCAGACTGGCCCAATCTCATCAGACCTCGCAAGCGAAGCAGGGTTGGCTCTGGTTAGTATTTGGATGGGAGACCCCCAAGGAGTACCAGGGTTGCTACGCAGAGGAAGACAAGAGCCAACCACTTCAGTTTGCCTCTTGCCTTGAAAACCTACGGGGGTCGTCATCAGTCAGCTGCGACACACACCCCAACGACCCCAACAAATCGCTTTGGTGAGTTCGAAAGTCCGTTCAGCGGTTTTGTCTGTGCGGCAGCCTCGTTCGTCCATTGCCACGCACGAAAAAATAGCACCTTAAAAGACAACAACGTGTATTCTAGTGTGAGCTTTCGCAGGTCAGAGCTCCCTTCTTCAGATACAGCGGGGAAGAAAGAAAATCATGTTCTTCATTTTTACTTGCTGTCACGGCTCAGGTGGGGTGTCACCTGACGCTGCCACCACTCTGGTTCCAGGCTCCCTTGAGAAGGCCCAGAGCACCCTCCCAAGACCTTTAGACCTACCTTTTGGCCGAATAATAGGCATGAGGACCAGGCAGAGTGAACAATGAAAATAGTTTATTGTATAAGAGGTCAAACAAACAAGGTGCAGAAATATAACAGTAAGTGGGTGAAAAGAAAAGAAATCAAATGCCCTAACGTGTCTAAATATATACTGTCCCTAGCTCACTATTCCAAGTGACACTAGACTACTCACCCTTCCCTCAGGATGAGGGTCTCTTCCCCACAGCAGCCTCAGTCCCTTCTGGCTCCTGGGAAGAAGAACAGATTTTCCTGCTGCACCAGATCTTTTATTCCAAGCCCTCCTCTTTTCCAATTGGTCAATTTTGACTCCAAAACGTCTTAGGGGCTTCTGGGAGTTGTAGGCCCAGCCTCTCCTACTGCTAGCCAGGCTCCCTGGGCCTAGTAGGCCTCTGGTGGCACAGCCCAGATCATGACACTTGGCTATCCAAGTGGTTCAAGTCCCCTCATACAGAATCTTATGAGATTTATTATACTATTATTTGTTGTTGTTCAGTCGCACAGTGGAGTCCGACTCTTCGCGACCCCATGGACCAGATCACGCCAGGCCTTCCAGTCTTCCGCCATCCTCTGAAGTTGGCTCAACTTCATGCTCGTTGCATCGATGACACTGTCTAACCATCTCATCCTTTGCCGTCCCCGTCTTCTTTGACCTTCCATCTTTCCCAGCATCAGGGTCTTCTCCAGTGAGTGCTCCCTTCTCATTGGGTGGCCATAGTATTTGAGCTTCATTTTCATTATCTGGCCTTCCAGGGAACAGTCAGGGTTGATTTCTTTTAGGATTGACTGGTTTGATCTTCTTGCAGTCCAAGGGACTATACTATTATTATAGTGTAATAGTTATTATGAGATTTATTATACTGAGCCCGTTCACGGGGAGGGCGGGGTAAAAATGCAATCAATCAATAAACAAACTATACCCATGCTCCACTCCTCCCCCTGCAATATTCTGTAAACGAGGCAAATTATTTCTCCCCCCCCCCCGCATTGTATCTAAAAAAGTGAGCCCTGTCTCACAAAAGCTCATGCTGCAATCAGTGTTAGAACAGAGTTCGAGTCCAGTTTTTTTTTCAGGGCACAAGCTCCCGTTGAATAAAACTTTGCTGGTTGTAAAGGTGCCACTGGACTCAAACTTTATTCTGCCGCTTCAGACCAACGCGCGGTGACCCACCTGGATCGATCTGCAATAACTGTGAGTCTTTAAGGTGCCGCTGGACTTCTGACATGCTTTGTGTCTGCTGTCCCCCCTTTTCGCCACTAGATGGCAGCACGCAACAGGACTCTGCCTCGAAAGTGCCTCCAGGCGCAGCGGATTAAGGACAAGAGACTTCCTCCTTTGGATCTCCCACCCAGTGTTCCTGCTAAGCTGAGTTAGTGTGAGCTAGCTCACAGTTTTTCAGCTTCCAGCTCACACATTTTTGTCGTAGCTCAGGGAAGATGGCTCCAGAGCAAACTAATTGATGCAGCAGCCAAATTGCTCGCTCACAACTTTAATGCCGGTAGCTCACAAAGTAGAATTTTTGCTCACAGGACTCCACAGCTTAGAGGGAACATCCAAACACAAACCAGGGCCAGACCTGTTTAGCTTACAAGGGTGGGCTACCCTGCGCCATCCAGTGTGAGAAGAGGATTGGATTCATACCCCGCCCTTCACTACCCGAAGGTGTCTCAGAGCGGCTTACAAACTACTTTCCCTTCCCCTCCCCACAACAGACACCCTGTGAGGTAGAAGAAGAAGAAGAAGAAGAAGAAGAAGAGATTGGATTTATACCCCGCCCTTCACAACCCAAAGGTGTCTCAGAGCAGTTTACAATCTCCTTTCCCCTCCCCTCTCCACAACAGACACCCCTGTGAGGAAGGTGGAGCTGAAAGAGCTCTTGACAGAAACTGCTCTTTTTCAAGGACAGCTCTTATCAGAACTACGGCTTGCCCAAGGTCACATCAGCAGGTGCAAGTGGAGGAGTGGGGAATCAAACCCGGTTCTCCCAGATTAGAGTCCGCAGACCTAACCACTACACCAAACTGGCTCTCACTACACCAAACTTTCCCAACCACTACACGAAAAGAGGGTTATTGCTCTGAGTACAATCCCAGAAGGAGAACGAGGAGAAAGAGGAGACTGGATTCATACCCCGCCCTTCACTCGGAGTCTCGTAGTGGCTTACCAACTCCTTCCCCTCCCCACAGCAGACACCCTGTGAGGTAGGTGGGGCTGAGAGAGCTCTTGACAGAAACGGCTCTTTTTCAAGGACAGCTCTTGTCAGAACTACGGCTTGCCCAAGGTCATCCAGCCAGGTGCAAGTAGAGGAGTGGGGGAATCAAACCCGGTTCTCCCAGATTAGAGTCCGCGCACTTAACCACGACACCAAACTGGCTCTCTATTGAGGCCAGTTCCCCTGGAGAAAAATGCTGCTTTGGGCGGGGTGGTGGTGGACTCTGGGGCATTGCACCCTGCGGAGACCCCTCCCCTTTCCAAACCCCGCCCTCCCTTGGCTCCACCCCCAAAAGCTCCAGGTATTTCCCCACCCAGAGCTGGCAACCCAAGACCCAACGGGTTTTCCGTTATTTTTTTGGTCTCCCCTCTGCGCTTCTTCCTGGCGGCGGACGAAATGGAGGGAGACTGCCGCGGCTTCTCCCTTAGGGTTGCCAGCCTCCAGGTGGGGCCTGGAGATATCCCGCTTTCCCAACTGATCTCCCGCTGACAGAGATCGGCTCCCCTGGAGGACTATCGCTGCTTTGGAGGGTGGACTCTACCGTGTTGTGTCTTGCGGAGGCCCCTCCCCTCCCCAAACCCCGCCCTCTCCTGGATCCACCCCCCCAAGTCTCCAGGTATTTTCCAACCCACACCTGTCAACCCTACTCTTATTTTTCAGCCAAAACTCAGGTTGCCAACCTCCAGGTGGTGCCTGGAGACTCCCTGGGATTATAACGGAGTTCGAGGCAACGGAGATCAGTTCCCCTGGACAAAACAGCTGCTTTGGAGAATGGATTCTATGGCATTGTATCTAGAAGTTTTGGGAGTGGGGCCTGAAGAAGGTGGGGTTTGGAGAGGGGGCGGGACTTCAGTGGGGTGAGTGAGGCACAGTCTGGGTCCATTTGACTTTGGTGGCGGCAGCAGCAGCAAGCTTGAGAATAAGTGAGGAGACCTTGCCCAAGAGTATTAACAGGAAAGTAAATCAATGATTTGAGCTGCGGTGGCTCAAGTGGTTAAGACGCTGAACTGCAGGCTGTGGAAGGTCGGTAGTTCAGCAGTTCGAGACCCGAGTGTGCCACATGACGGAGTGAGCTCCCGTCTCTAGTTCCAGCTCCTGCCAACGTAGCAGTTCGAAAGCAAGAAATTGCAAGTAGATGAATAGGGACCACTTCAGTGGGAAGGGAACAGTGTTCCGTGCGCCTTGGTGTTTAGTCGTGCCGGCCACATGACCACAGAAACATCTTCGGACAGCGCTGGCTCTTCAGCTTTGAAACGGAGATGAGCACCGCAGTCCTAGAGTCGGATACGACTGGCTTTCGAGCAAGGGAACCTTTACCTTTACCTTTTTAAATCAATGAAAATGTCAACTTGAATGTAACATTGAATGTGGGATTGCTATATAGGATTTGTTCCTGAGGAGAGACCAGAGGTCTGAAACACTTAAATATCCGGAATAAGTGTTGAAAGCGAGATTGGATTTGGAGCAGACGGCTTTTGAGAATGCAAGACTGTTGGAAGGATACTGACGGAGAGAGTCTGGAGCAGACAGCTATGTGTAATTTTATTGACCTTTGTATTTTCCCCGTGAAGGAATAAGTGGTTGATTTTCACTAAAGGTAAAGGTTCCCTTGCTCGAAAGCCAGTCGAGTCCGACTCTAGGGTTGCGGTGCTCATCTCCGTTTCAAAGCCAAAGAGCCCGCGCTGTCCGAAGACGCTTCCGTGGTCATGTGGCCAGCATGACTAAACACCAAGGCGCACGGAACGCTGTGACCTTCCCACCGAAGTGGTCCCTATTTATCTACTTGCAATGTCTTGCTTTCGAACTGCTAGGTTGGCAGGAGCTGGAACTAGAGACGGGAGCTCACTCCGTCATGCGGCACACCCGGGTCTCGAACTGCTGAACTACCGACCTTCCACAGCCTGCAGTTCAACCTCTTAACCACTTGAGCCACCGCAGCTCCTGGTTGATCTCGTAAAGGTAAGAGTTCCCTTGCTCGAAAGCCAGTCGAGTCCGACTCTAGGGTTGCGGTGCTCATCTCCGTTTCAAAGCCGAAGAGCCAGCGCTGTCCGAAGACGTTTCCGTGGTCATGTGGCCGCCATGACTAAACACCAAGACGCACGGAACGCTGTTACCTTCCCACCGAAGTGGTCCCTATTTATCTACTTGCAATTTCTTGCTTTCGAACTACTAGGTTGGCAGGAGCTGGAACTAGAGACGGGAGCTCACTCCGTCATGTGGCACACCCGGGTCTCGAACTGCTGAACTACTGACCTTCCACAGCCTGCAGTTCAGCGTCTTAACCACTTGAGCCACCGCAGCTCCTGTTTTTCACTACCAGACACTAAATGATGTTATGGCTGTAATCTAGTCTCTTCTGTCATTGTATTATTCCGTGGGCATCTAGCGCACATCTGTATATATTTTTCCTTACCAGACTGAACTGATCTCTGTTGCCTGCGGGTCAGATGTAACAGCAGGAGGTCTCCAGCCGCCACCTGGAGGTTGGTATCCCTAATTACACCCTCCCCAAACCCTGCCCTGTAAGGCTCCTCTTCCAAAATCTCCAGGTACTTCCCATCCCAAAGCTGTGAACTGTACCCAAAACAATCCAGTTGGAAGGAAGGAAGGAAGGAAGGAAGGAAGGAAGGAAGTAAGGAAGGAAGGAAGGAAGGAAGGAAGGACACCTGAATCTTTGTTCTTAGATTAGGAGAAGCCTTCTTTCAAGACAAATACATTCAATTGACTTCAGCTGGAGAGAGTGTGGTTCTTTCTTCAACAGCAGTTCCCCCTTTCACCTCCATAATGAGTTCTAGCCACTTGATTATCCTATTTGCTGCACTGGGGGTGGCCTTTCGCATGTTCCTTGGTGCTGTTCTGTAGCAGAGAAGCAAGCCATGGATGGGGATTTCTTCCTGGAAAGCTACCTTGACCAATGCACAAGCCAGGTAGAGTAAGGATGATGGATTTAGGCTAGCAAGCATTTGGGCGTCTTTCCTTCTCGGTCTTTAGCATTCCCACGAAGCTCCTGCAGTCATTTAAACGTCCATCTCCTATATTGTATCCAGTGTTCCCTCTAAGCTGAGTTAGTGTGAGCCAGCTCACAGTTTTTTAGCCTCCAGCTCACACATTTTTGTCTTAGCTCAGGAAGGATGGCTCCAGAGGAAACTAATTTATGCAGCAGCCAAATCACTCGCTCACAACTTTAATGCCAGTAGCTCACAAAGTAGAATTTTTGCTCACAAGACTCCACAGCTTAGAGGGAACACTGTATCCAAGGAGCACGAACTACCCTTTAATAGTAGGTCAGTCCTACAGGGTTGCTTATGTATGGGCATAAATGGTATATAATAAGCAGTGTAGGGTAATGGTTAGAGCGTCAGCTTGGGGAGAACTAGGTTCCAAGCCATACTTTGCCACGAAGCTTCCTGGGTGACCTTGGGCCGGTTACTCCTTCAGTGTAACCTACCTCACAGGGCTGGTGTGAAGAGAAAATGGAGGATGTGGTAACTGTGGGTGCAAATATAAAGATGCCAAAGGAAGGGGCAGGCTAGAAATGTCATTGATATTCCTGTACACTCCCTCGGCTTTATGCCGGATGCACGGCTGATCATAGCATTTAACTTTTAAATAGTCAAAGCGCTCAAAGCTTTTTATTTACATCATCGTGTATACCCCCACCTTCCTCCCCAATAGGGACCCAAAGGGGCAAATGGTAGCTCCCCAAACCCTGCCCTCCCCAGGTATTTCCCAACCCAACGCTGCCGACCCTATGCCAAGCACTACCTGGCAACCCTAGGAAATAGCCAGGTGGGGCTTTTGCCCAGCAAGGCTTCTGAAAGCCAGTTTGGTGTAGCGGTTAGGGGCGCAGACTCTAAGCTGGGAGAATGGGGTTTGATCCCCCACTCCTCCACATGCAGCTGCTGCCGTGACCTTGGGTCAGTCACAAGTTCTCTCAGATCTGTTCTCTCAGGAGCAGTTGTCGAGAGAGAGAGAAAGCTCTCTCAGCCCCACCGACCTCACAAGGTGTCTGTTGGTGAGGAGAGGAAGGGAAAGGAGATTGTAAGCCGCTCTGAGACTCCGGCGGCTCTTAAACAAGTGATTCATGTTTATTCAGCTCATGACAACACAAGAACAGACAGAGACTTCAAGACCAAGACTGCGTGTAACCAGGCTGGCTTATATACGATTTGAACAGGGGTAAACACACCCAACAAACAGATAACGTCCAATAGAAATACAGGGCTTGGAACCTATGAGAGTGGTTCCTGCCGAAAAGATAGGCTTCTCTGATTGGTTAGTTCTTCAATCCAGACACTGCTTTGTTGTAATAGAACTTATGCTTAAGCTAAACAGTGCTTTATTAACTTAAGCAGGGCTCTTTTTGTAGATAAAGCCCAGCAGGAACTCATTAGCATAATAGGCCACACCCAACAGCAGAGACTCATTAGCATATTAGGCCACACCCCCGACAGCACAGCTCATTACCACATTAGGCCGCACCCCCATGTTACCAGAAGTGTGCTCATCCAGCCACACCCACCTTTTGCTTCTTATTCTGTTTACTTTGTTTGTTGTCCAAACCCAGGGCTTTTTTTGCAGGAACTCCTTCGCATGTTAGGCCACACACCCCTAATGTAGCCAATCCGAATGAGTTTCTGCTGTTGGGTGTGGCCTGTTATGCTAATGAGTTCCTGCTGGGTGTGGCCAACTTGGGAGCCAGCCAGAACTCCGTTCCCGTGTGTTCCTGCCCAAAAATAGCCCTGAACTTAAGACCTAACAGGTTGGATATAAATCTCTGCTTCTGATTGGCCACTGGAGATTTGATTGGCCTTGCTTTTGCAGCAGCTGCCAACAGAGCACAAGGACCTGCGCTGGGGGACCGAAGGGAAGCTGTGGCGGCCATTTTGTGGCTGTCTCCGCCTCCTGCGGCAGCCATTTTGTGGCCACACCCACCATGCTGTGTCAGCATTCCAAAGGTGTCCGCAGGCTCAAAAAAGGCTGGGAACCCCTGTTTGAAGCCATTCTTCATTTTGTTGGGTCTCTGTCTGTGGACCCGGCCCCAATTCTCCCGCTCCAGCAAGCAACATTTGGAACCTTTGTTTGGAGGAGATGCGCTTAACATGGAGAAAGGCTCCAAAGTTCGCTCAGTGTAGGATAGGGGTAGAATCCCCACCCCACCCCCATTACATGGTGTTAGAAATGGAATGTCCATGTTCAGTTTTAGCATTAATGAACAAATATTATCAAGATGGGTAGCGCTGTTTATTTGTTTATTTATTTATTTGATTTTTATCCCGCCCTCCCGCCAAAGCGGCTGCAAAAGCAACCTTTAAAAAAAAAAATCTGCACGGCCAATCAAATCTCCAGTGGCCAATCAGAAGCAGAGATTTATATCCGACCTGTTATGTCTTAAGCTAATAAAGCACTGTTTAGCTTAAGCATAAGTTCTATTACGACAAAGCAGTGTCTGGACTGAAGAACTAACCAATCAGAGAAGCCTATGTTTTCGGCGGGAACCACTCTCATGGGTTCCCAGCACTGTATTTCTATTGGACGTTATCTATTAGTCTGTCTGTAGCGGTAGAAAAGAGCCAGAGTCCAGGAGCACCTTAAAGACTAACACAATTTGTGGCAAGGGAGGAGCTTTCGTGAGTCGCTGCTCACTGCTTCAGATACAGCAAGAACGGGAGTCCCTCTGCCCTGATATCTTGATGAGTGGATTGATTTCAGATGTCAAGGGACAATAGCAGGTGAATGACAAATGGCAGGTGTGACAGAATTAGGGGATACGCAGAGGGGTGGAGAAATCAGCGTTGGGAATGAGACAGGAAACCTAGGTCTCTATTCAGCCCAGGAGGATGCATTGTCGTGAGCTTCGTTACCAATTGCAAGACAATGCATCCTCCTGGACTGAACTGAGACCTCGGTTTCCTGTTCGCAATGCTTCTGAGCACGGAGAGAGACAGCAGGGGTATCTGGGATTATACTGCTGCTGCTGTCTGAGGCAGAATCGGAGGATTCGAAACAGAACCTATGAGAATGGGGCCAGCATTCCACAACCAAACCCATGTGCCCCCTCTTCTGTATTTTTCAAGGATGATTTTGCCTCAGGCAGCCCACCAGCACTATCTCCCTTGAGTCCATTTGCCTCAGACCTGCCCCTTCCCTCAACCCCGGACGCATCTTTCGATGCTCAGCCTGACCCGAGCAAAGACTACTTGACCAGCTTCTCTTCAGTGGACCTCAGCTTCCTCCCGGACGACCTCGGCCAGGATCCCCACCACGACGATGAGACCGGCCTGCCGAATGTGGAGTCCGACACTCCGCCTGCAACGCAAGACACTGTCGTGGTCTTGGAAGACGGCGGCCTCTGCCAACAGGGGGACGAACAGGAAGCCCAGCCGTTGCCAGACGCGTCTGGCCTCTGTCCCTCCTTGACACCGATGACGCCGATGACCTCCGCTTCAGAAAGTTCGGGCATCGTCCCACAGTTACAGTAAGTACCCAAGAAGGTCACCCCGCCTCAGAAAGCATATTATGGAACCAGGAAAAGTGTGTGTGTGTGGGGGAAGGGGCAACTAGAATGATAAAAGGGTTGGAACCAGTGTTCCCTCTAAGCTGAATTAGTGTGAGTTAGCTCACAGGTTTTTAGCCTCCGGCTCACACATTTTTGTCTTAGCTCAGGAAAGATGGCTACAGAGCAAACTAATTTATGCAGCAGCCAAATAGCTCGCTCACACCTTTAATGCCAGGAGCTCACAAAGTAGAATTTTTGCTCCCAAGACTTCACAGCTTAGAGGGAACATTGGCTGGAGGCAGTGCTCCCTCTAAGCTGTGGAGTCTTGTGAGCAAAAATTCTGCTTTGTGAGCTCCTGGCATTAAAGTGGTGAGCGAGCAATTTGGCTGCTGCCTCAATCAGTTTGTTCTGGAGCCCTCCTCCCTGAGCTGAGACAAAAATGTGTGAGCTGGAGGCTAAAGAACTGTGAGCTGGCTCACACTCACTCAGCTTAGAGGGAACACGGGTTGGAACCCTTTCCCTGTCGAAAAAGGATAAAGCGTCGTAAGGGACTGGCGTTCGACCTTTTTTTTTAAAAAAAATTTGCGCTCCCTGAAAGCCGCCTTTCTTGGCTTTCCCAGGAATATCGTGGCGACCGTGAACTTGGCTTGCAAGCTGGATCTCAAAAACATCGCCCTCCATGCCCGAAACGCAGAATATAACCCAAAGGTAAGAAGCAGGGGTCATTTCCTGCAGGAGCGCACAGGAGCGGAGCTCCGGCAGTAAAGAGCCCAGGGGGTGGGCACATGCAACAAGCCCCACCCCCTGCTCCCAGCAGCCCTCAGTTAGAGCAAGAAGCAGTCAGGTAAGTTGCAGAGCCCCACCCCCCGGGCCCTGGTCCAAAACAGTCCAGTGGCACCTTTAAGACTAAGTTTTATTCAGGTACAGGCTCTCCCTCCTCTGTGAGGGCAAATCTCGTTTCTCCCCCACCCCCCAATAGCTAGCAATCCAAAACAGTCCAGTGGAGCCTGAGCGGTGGGTGTTGCCTTCTGACACACTTCCGGTGATGTCAGGGGGTGTGGCATATGCAAATGAGTTATGCAAATGAGCTCCTGCACCTCTTTTTCTACAAAATGACCCCTGGTAAGAAGTCAATAGGGGTGCCATGCGGCCTCCAAGTGGGACCTGGTTTGGGGGGGGGGGCCTTGGAATTACAGCTCGTCTCTAGACTGCAGAGATCAGTTCCTCTGGACAAAATGGCTGGCTTTGGAGGGTGGACTCCATGGCCTTGTGCCCTCCCCTCCCCAGGGTCCGCCCCCAAATCCCCGGGAGTTTCCCAACCTGGAGTTGGCAACCCTAGAAGTCAAGCTGCCTCTGGGAGCCTGCCTGTCCTCCAAGCATCCTGGTGTGATGTGCCCGCCGGCTCCGGGTTGGAAAAGACCTGGAGATTTTGGGGGTGGATCCTGGGGAGGGTGTGGTTTGGGGAGGGGAGGGGAGGGGCCTCACTCGGGTAAATTGCCCTAGGTCTGGGGTGTCAAACATGCAGCCCGGGGGCCGGATCAGCCCCCCCCCGAGGGCTTCTATCAGCTCGTAGTGGAACTGGCCATCTCCTGTTTCTTCTTCCCGTTCTGCTGCTGCGTCATCGTAGGTCTGCAGCTGATAGATACACACCTGAACAGCATACTCAGGATTGCAACAGCACAGACATTTCGATACTCAGGATTGCAGCGGCACAGACATTTCGATGCAATAATTCAGAGCAAGAGGTGTCAGTTATCAGACACTCTGAAATAAACAAAACATTGCAAGAGTGCTGATGTTTTAAGCATGTTTTTATTTTAAGTTAAAAACAACCCGTTTGTGTTTGTGTCCTTTATAAAGTTTATATCTCCGCTGCCTGGCATTACCTTTTATGGTGCACATAATACTCATTTGCATATTAGGCGACACACCCCTAATGTAGCCAATCCTCCAAGAGCTTACAGTAGCTCCTGTAAGAAGAGCTCTGTAAGCTCTTGGAGGATTGGCTACATTAGGGGGTGTGGCCTAAGATGCAAATGGGTTTTTGCTACAAAAAGAGCCCTGCGCGACCCTGCTTAGCGTCCCAGATCTGATGAGATCAGGCTAGCCAGTTGAATCAGGGTGAATCAGAATCAGGGGTCGTTTCGTAGAAAAAGAGCTAGGGGAACTCATTAGCATAACTCATTAGCATATGCCACACCCCCTGACATCACCGGAAGTGTGTCATAAGGCCACACCCCCCACCCCCAACGGTCCCGGCCGCCACCCCCGGCCTTGCAGCTCCACTGCCGAGCCCCATGAGGGGCCCAGCGGTGCCCGGCGGTGGACCTGCAAGGCCGGCGGGAGTGCAAGGAAGCCCCGCGAAGGCCCTCCCTGGCTCCAGGCAGGCAGGGGTGGGGAGAGGCAGGGAGGAAGCAACTTACCCTCCCTCTTCTCCTGCCTCCTCCTGGCTGAATGAGGGCCGGAATCGGGGCGGCCGGAAGCAGGGGGCGGGGCTTCTCTTCGTTCCCCCGCGTTCCCCCCCGAAATGACCTCTGATCAGAATATAGCAAAGGTTTATATGGTTCCTTTTACAGAGACGCCGTTTCCTTTTTTAAAAAATAAATCTGCCCTCAAAGGGTAGAATTTTATTTGTTTGTGTAATGTATTGGCACAGTTACATGAATCACCTCATTAGACACCCATGTTAAGCTTCGAGCCAAGCCAGGGCTCCTCTGACCGAACTTCCTATTGGTCGCTTTGTAACAGCGACCAATCAGAACTGAACTGTTCCCCTGCGAGGGAAAGCTTCTCATTGGTCTTTAACCAAGCAATCTTATTGGTTGTTATTTGTAAATAGGCGTGGCTACATTAGCCCGGTTATGTTTAAAAGGAGCATAAGCTCCCACTGTTTTCCGTTCTGGTTTCTTACTGAGTTGAGTGCTTGTTCGTTACTTCCAATAAAGCTGAATCACTTGCTGAATCACTCTAAGAGTCCTTTGTTAGCGCGATCTAACAATTGGCGACGAAGGTGGGATGTTAGAGCAGGTAGGCAGCCCTGCGGACATCCACACTTCGGACTCGGAAGAAAGCGGGCAAAGCACAGCAGCCG
>NW_015166465.1:390125-390271 GCF_001447785.1 Gekko japonicus | reverse complement strand
CGACATAGCTAGGTCGTTGGTGGCCCCGACTGACATAAAGACTGTCACCTACGCTGACATCACTGAGAAGCTTAAGGCTCACTATTCTCCACAGCCGTCGGAGATCGCCTGCCGGCACGCGTTTTACAAGCGGAGCCAGGCCGGAG
>NW_015166465.1:383694-387653 GCF_001447785.1 Gekko japonicus | reverse complement strand
CCCCCTTCCATCCGGCATCTAATGGCCAAGCCGAACGGATGGTCAGAACGGCCAAAGAGGCCCTGAGTAAAATGGACGAGGGAGACTGGAGCCAGAGGCTGGGCTCCTTTCTTTTGCGGCAGCACACCACCCCCTGTAGTGCTACAGGCCGTAGTCCGGCCGAATTGTTAATACGAAGGTGACTGGAGCCAAAGGCTGGGCGCTTTCCTCTTGCGGCAGCATACCACCCCTTGCAGTTCTACAGGCCGTAGTCCGGCCGAATTGTTAATGGGGCGGAGACTCACGACCCGTTTGAACCGTATGCACCCAGACTTATCAGAAGATCACTCCGAGCGTACCACTGCGCAACCAAAAGTGCGCATGTTTGAAAAAGGGGACAAGGTTCTTGCACGAAATTATGCAAACGGGCACTTGTGGCTTCCTGGGGTTATATCCGACTCTGTGGGTACTCGAATGTATGTGGTGCAGTTGGCTGACGGTCGAATCTGGCGGCGCCACATAGATCAGTTAAGGAGACGTTGGGCTAAGGACAGCGCTGACTCTCCGACGGCTGATCCCCCTGATGTTGACTGGAGACCCCCAGAGCAGGCGGTGAGTACCGAAAGGCCCGGTACTGTCCCCGAGTCAGGGCAGACCCCTGAGTGCGGGGCTGAAACCCCAGCAGAGTTGGTGCCTGAACCAGGCTGTGTTGAACCCCACACGGGCTCGCAGCCTTGTATGCCCATGGAGCCTGCACCGCTCCGCAGGTCCCAGCGCTCGCGGCAAATGCCGACCTATCTCAAGGACTACGATTGTAGTACGGTATCTTTGAACAGTTAATGTACAACGGCACGTTTTACATGTATGTAAATAATAAAAAACGAATGGGATGATGGCTTAACTTAGGGGGGAGGAATTGTAATGTATTGGCACAGTTACATGAATCACCTCATTAGACACCCATGTTAAGCTTCGAGCCAAGCCAGGGCTCCTCTGACCGAACTTCCTATTGGTCGCTTTGTAACAGCGACCAATCAGAACTGAACTGTTCCCCTGCGAGGGAAAGCTTCTCATTGGTCTTTAACCAAGCAATCTTATTGGTTGTTATTTGTAAATAGGCGTGGCTACATTAGCCCGGTTATGTTTAAAAGGAGCATAAGCTCCCACTGTTTTCCGTTCTGGTTTCTTACTGAGTTGAGTGCTTGTTCGTTACTTCCAATAAAGCTGAATCACTTGCTGAATCACTCTAAGAGTCCTTTGTTAGCGCGATCTAACAGTTTGTTTTTTCATAACAGACAAACCGAACATACACACATATAACACAAACGGGGGTATGAAATGCTTGTGTTTCCAATGAGTGTCTCTTAGACATTCTCTAATACAATATCGCGTAACATTATTTTCTATGAGCTCACATTTTTGTATCTTAAAACCAACATCTGTACCTGCTATCTCAATGTTCTAACCTCTACTTTGCTCTGGGGATTACATTTTTAGGTTACAATCATTTGCACTATTATACCAATTACAGAAGAGCCCCCATGTGTTCTGGGATTTATAGTTTGTGGATCCTCTTATCAACTAAGTCAATTTATCACTTTCCACTGTTTCCATCAGTTTTTGTATATATTCCTGCTTTTTTGGTACATCTTGTGCCTTCCAGTATTTGGCATATAGCATTCTTGCCGCTGTAGTTAAGTAGATAATTAAATATCTGTTGCTTTTTTCAAAGTCTTTAGGTAGTATACTCAGAAGCATTACTTCGGGCGTAAATGGAATTGCATGTCCCACTATCTTCTGCATTATTGCATGAATCCATCTCCAGTATCTCTTAGTTACATCACAATGCCACCGCATATGATAAAAGGATCCTGTAGTAGATAAACACTTCCAAAATTTGTTTCCATGGTGCGGAAAGTCTCTTATAGCCGGGTGGAAGCTCTCTCTGGAAGAAACCTTGCTTGAGGATTTTTAAAATAAACCGCACTCTATTTAAATGTTCACAAGCGAGCTAAATGCAATCGGTGAGCCCTTGATTTGCGAAAAAAGTCAAATTCTGACAGGCGAATTTTAAATTGAGCACAGAAACGTGAGTGAAAGAAACTGCTCTGTGTTCTCAAAGTAAAGACTGTAGTATTTGAACTCCCCAATAGACTGGGAAAATCTCCCTAATTCTACTTAACTGGCCAGAACAGAAAGGGAGAAATTTCCAACTTGAGCTGTGTTTTGGCAAAGTAGAGAGGAAACCGAACGGCTGGGGAAACAAATACCATCAAACTGCTAATAGAAGCACAAGGAAAAATATAAAGAGAGATTTTATAGAAGCTGTGGAGTTTTGTGGATGTATAAAGAGATCGCAAGTCCCCACATTTTTCTCCGATCTCAATTTTTCCCTCCACTGGGAGGGGGGCAGGAGGCCCATTATAACTGGCTCTCTTGAACTTTTAAGAGGTTTGCCGCCGTGATCATGAGAATCAGAGAACCGAGAACAACAGCCCTGATATTCAGTTCCGGCAAGATGGTCTGCACGGGAGCAAAGAGGTGAGATGGTTTTGTTTTTACGGTGAATCCGGGAAAATGTGGCACTGTGGCTCCTACTCCGTCAAAGCCTAGCGGGTTGGGGCAGTCCAGCACTTTGAGAACATTACCCTTTTTCAGGGACATCAACTCCCTTTTGGGGTTAAAGCAAGTTTTTAATCTTTTATGGTTTCAAGGTAGGCTTGAGAGTGGTATCAGCAATGCCTGGTGATTTCGGAAGCCTCAGCCTCTCTGCCCTGTTGTTGGCCCTCCAAAAGAACTGGGTGGTCACTGGGTGAGATGGGATGCTGGACTAGATGTCCCTCACTGGTCTGATCCAGCAGGGCTCTTCTTATGTTCCTATGAACGCCTAGGCCTCTGTGCCCTGTTGTTGGCCCTCCAAAAGAACTGGGTGGTCACTGGGTGAGATGGGATGCTGGACTAGATGTCCCTCACTGGTCTGATCCAGCAGGGCTCTTGTTACGTTCTAATGAAGGTCTAGGCCTCTATGCCCTGTTGACGGCCCTCCGAAGGAACTGGTTGGCCACTGGGTGAGACAGGATGCTGGACTGGATGGACCCTCACTGGTCTGATCCAGCAGGGCTCTTGTTATGTTCTAATGAAGGTCTAGGCCTCTCTGCCCTGTTGCTGGCCCTTCAAAGGAATTGGTTGGCCACTGAATGAGACAGGATGCTGGACTAGATGGACCCTCCCTGGTCTGATCCAGCAGGGTTCTTATGCGTTTATCAGGGGAAGGCCTCAGTCTCTCTGCCCTGTTGTTGGCCCTCTAGAGGAACTGGTTGGCCACTGTGTGAGACAGAATGCTGGACTACATGTACTATTGGTCTGATCCGGCAGGGCTCTTACGCAGTGGAACTTTCTGCTGAACGGATCTTGCATGTAAACATATAGTAGGATGTTACTGATGGAACAGTGCCACATTCTGAAGGTTAATCTAGCACGGTCCTGAAGTGTAATGCGGAAGCACCATTTTAACTCTGCTTGCTGCAGATTGTGGAATGGCTAAGCTGTCCAAAAAGGGTCCTAGCGCAGAAGCAACCTTCGCGGGGTTTTCCGATCATTGGAAGGTGGGGTTTCAGTGCCCTGCGCGGCTCATCCGACTTGCCCTCTAAGAGGAGGAATAGACTAAATTGCTCAAAGTAAAGGCATGCCCATTTGCTTTCGTAAAAGTTCTTAAATTTGCGTTTTTGCCCAAAGGGCTCAGCTCAGTGGGCCTTCTTAAGGCTTCGGTGCCTGGATTTCTCGCTTCTTCATTTTTCGCCCCCTTGTCTGACCTCTGCAGCGAAGAGCAGTCCAGGCTGGCTGCCCGGAAGTATGCCCGGGTGGTGCAGAAACTCGGGTTCCCGGCGAAATTCCTAGACTTCAAAATTCAGAACATGGTGGGCAGTTGCGACGTGAGGTTCCCCATCCGTCTGGAAGGCCTGGTTCTAACTCACCAGCAG
>NW_015166465.1:361819-383640 GCF_001447785.1 Gekko japonicus | reverse complement strand
TTCAGCAGGTAAGTTTCTGCGTAGCGTGAATGAATAGGTGGGGGGAGATATTACATGGAAGAGACTGGTTCCCAGGGTCGGATCTTGGTTTCCAAAATACAGAAGACAGCGATGGACAGGGCAGGGGTGACCAGTAGGGAGGGCCACCCCCACAGCCCACTTTGGGGTCCCAGCCTACAGGTTGGGGAAACACTGCCTTATAGGCAGGGGTCATGTCCTGCGGGAGCGCACAGCAGCGGAGCTCCGGCAGTAAGGAGCCCAGGGGGCGGGCACATGCAACAAGCCCTGCCCCCTGCTCCCAGCAGCCCTCAGTTGGGCCACGAGGAGCAAGAAGCAGCCAGGTAAATTGCAGAGCCCCCCCCCCAGCCTGCCCAAGCTCTCCCTCCTCTGTGAGGGCAGATCTGTGCGTCCCCCCCTCCCACATAGCTAGCAATCCAAGACAGTCCAGTGGCACCTGTAAGACCCAAGTTTTATTCAGGTACAAGCTCTCCCTCCTTTGCAAGGACAGATCTGCACATCCCCCCCTCCAATAGCTAGCAATCCAAAACAGTCCAGTGGAGCCTGAGCGGTGGGTGTTGCCTTCTGTCACACTTCCGGTGATGTCAGGGGGTGAGTTCCTGCACCTCTTTTTCTACAAAATGGCCCCCGCTTATAGGACAAAGTTTGAGTCCAGTGGCACCTTTAAGACCCAACAAAATTTAGAAGAAGGAGAGAGAGAAGAGATTGGATTCATACCCCACCCTTCACTACCTAAGGGAGTCCCAGAGCGGCTTAGAAACTCCTTTCCCTTCCCCTCCCCACAACAGACACCCAGTGAGGTAAAAGAAGAAGAAGAAGAGATTGGCTTTATACCCTGCCCTTCACTACCCAAGGGAATCCCAGAGTGGCTTACAAACTCCTTTCCCTTCCCCTCCCCACCACAGACACCCTGTGAGGTAGGTGGGGCCGAGAGAGCTCTGGCAGAAACTGCTCTTTTTCAAGAACAGCTCTTGTCAGAGCTACGGCTTGCCCAAGGTCATCCAGCAGGTGCAAGTGGAGGAGTGGAGAATCAAACCCAGCTCTCCCAGATTAGAGTCCGTGCACTTAACCACTACACCAAACTGGGTATCAGCTTTCATGATGAAGAGTGCATGCACATAGAAGCTTATACCCAGAATTAAACTTTGTCGGGTCTTAAAGGTGCCACGGGACTCCAACTTTGTTCTATGGCCTCATAATATATACAACAAGTTAGTTGTTTCTTAAGCCCGGTGTGTTTGTCCGTTTGTCTTACAATACAGCTATGAACCAGAGTTGTTTCCTGGCCTCATATACAGAATGGTCAAGCCAAGAATTGTGTTGCTTATCTTTGTATCTGGAAAAGTAGTATTAACCGGTAAGTGATCTCTGTGAGCTATAGGTGTCACCTTGAAAGCAAATGTGGGTGGGCCCCATGAACGGGAAGCCGTCCCGTTTCCTGGGCCTACTGAAATAAATGGGACATGGGTCTTTGTTCTCATTGTGCTTGCGACCTTTGGGAAAGAGCCAGTGAAGAAGAAGAAGAGATTGGATTTATGCCCCGCCCTTCACCCGGAGTCTCAGAGGGGCTTACAAACTCCTTTCCCTTCCCCTCCCCACAGCAGACACCCTGTGAGTAGAAGAAGAAGAGGAGGAGATTGGATTTATACCCCGCCCTTCACTACCCAAAGGAGTCTCGGAGCGGCTAAAAAACTCCTTTCCCTTCCCCTCCCCACAACAGACACCCCATGGGCCCCGTGGTAGCTACGGGCCTGCCCCAGCCCCACCCTCAAACAGGGACATTGCCTGGGAACTGTCCACAATGTGATGACGTCACCTTGATGTGATGTTATCACGTCAGGGACATCGGGACCGAGCATAGAGTTTTGCCCAAAAACTAGAGCGTCACCCCCCCTGACATCCCCAGTGATATGATGTCCCACTGGTGGAGCTCCTGAGGGCCCCTGGTATTTTTTTGACCACTGTGTGACACAGAGTGTCGGACTGGATGGCCCGTTGGCCTGATCCAACATCGGCTTCTCTTACGTTCTTATGTCTGGGGCAAGTGATGCTCTGTATTCTTAGTGCTGGGGGGGGGCAACAGTGGCTTGGGGGGGCAACCTCTCAGTGCAGCAGCAGCAGGGGGAGTCCCGGGAGAGCTGCCAATCCCCGCCCCGCCGGAGCAGGTCAAGCCCAGGCACCAAGATGGCCCCTTGCAATGGAGCAGGGCTTTTGGCGAGGGCAGGGCAGCAGGCCAAGGGTGAGCGTGGAGCAGGACTTTGGGTGAGGGGCGGGAAGGGGATGGGGCGGAAGGCCAGCGCGGCGCCCTTCTACTTGGCGCCCTTAGACAATTGCCTAACTCTGCCTTATGCAAGCGCCGGCCCTGGGAAGGATGGCTCCAGAGCAAACCAATTTAAGCAGTAGCCAAATCACTCGCTCACTTTAATGCCAGGATCAGCCCTGCTTAGCTTCCGAGGTCTGACAAGATTGGTATTAAATACTGGGTTCAAGACGCATCGCAGTGAACAGATCTACTTTATTAAGCGATTTCAGGAACAAGACTAAAAACCTCTGGGCGACAGCCCTGTTTAAACAGCATGCAAAAACCACACCCAAACACACACCCACTCCCAAGCATAGGCTATTTACATAACATTAGTTCCTCATTGGTCACTTCCAGAGTCCTAGCGGGCTACTGTTCTAGAGCTCCAAGCTCAGCCAGTCTCTGGTCCACAGTCTTGGAATGTTCCAGCCAGGGGTCGTTTAGTAGAAAAAGAGCTAGGGAAACTCATTAGCATAACTCATTAGCATATGCCACACCCCCTGACATCACCGGAAGTGTGTCATAAGGCCACACACCCCGCCCCCAACGGCCCCATGAGGGGCCCGGCGGTGGACCTACAAGGCTGGCAGGAGTGCAAGGAAGCCCCGCGAAGGCCCTCCCTGGCCCCAGGCAGGCAGGGGTGGGGAGAGGCAGGGAGGAAGCAACTTACCTTCCCTCTTCTCCTGCCTCAGGGCCGGAAGCGGGGCAGCCGGAAGCAGGGGGCGGGGCTTCATCATGTGCCCCGCCCCCATACCTCACCCGGGGGAACTGCGATCCCCCGCGTTCCCCCCCGAAATGACCTCTGGTTCCAGCCCTAATATATAACAATCGGGCTTCCCTGGGCTATCCTGGTCTGGTCACACAAATGCACTCCCAGCAATTCTTGTGGTTTAGGGTTGCCTCGTCTGGGTGGAGAAATACAGGGAGATTTTGAGGGTGGCGAGCCCAGGGAGGGCATCATTTGGGGAGGGGCTTCATCATGAGAAAAATGACATCGCGCCCACCCTGCAAAGCAGCCATTTTCTCCAGGGGCACTCATCTTGATTGGAGATCAATTTAGGGATCCCAAGTCCCCCCGGGGGCGGGGAAACCCCCGCCCCAGAGGCCCGTTCCCCGGCGCTGCCGGATCGGGCCCCGGGGGGAACTCCTCCCCGACGTGCACGTCACCCGGAAGTGACGGGAGGATGCCGGGCACGCTGGGGGCGGGGCCACTGCCACACAAGGGAAAGCTCCCGGCAAAGATCAACTTGGCAACCCTAGATCAATTGGAACTGGGGGAGATCTCCAGGTTATCAGGTGGAGGTTGGCCAACCCTACTTATGGGTGAGATTTGTACTGAAACCTAATTTTTAAAAACTGTTTCTTCCCTCTAGGAGCCAAAGACCGCTCAGAGATCTATGAAGCCTTTGAAAATATATATCCTATTCTGAAGGGCTTCAAGAAAGCCACTTGATTTCTGCAGAACTGACAGGCTCATGCATGTTTTATAAGGTCTTAAGCACTCGTTTAGGTTTTGTAATGCTTCCCTGTAGAATATTTTTTTTGTTAGTCAGCAATTCTAGAATATAAAATAAACGTACGTGACAAATCCCAGGTTAGGGCTTGTTCTGTCTCTAGCATCCGGGCGTGTTACTGTCTAGCCACGTAGCAGTTTAGTGCCCTTACACTTCACACTAACGTTTGCCACTTTAGCACCCCCAAGTGTGCAACATGAAGCTGAGCACACTCCAGAGGACGGTGGAAGACAGGAGGGCCTGGCGCGATGTGGTCCACGGGGTCGTGAAGAGTTGGACTCGACTATGCTACTAAACAACAACAAAAACAAAGTGTGCAATAGAAGTTTTAAGAACATCAGAACAGCTGTGCTGGATCAGGCCAATGGTCCATCTAGTCGAACATCCTGTCTCACACTGTGGCCAACTAGCTCCTCTGGAGGACCAACAACAGGGCAGAGAGGCCGAGGCCTTCATTAGAACATCCGAAGAGCCCTGCTGGATCAGACCAGGGGTCCATCTAGTCCAGCCTCCTGTCTCACACGGTGGCCAACCAGTTCCTCTGGAGAGCCAGCAACAGGGCACAGAGGCTGAGGCCTTCATAATAACATGCAAAGAGCCCTGCTGGATCAGACCAGTGGTCCGCCTAGTCCAGCATCCTGTCTCACACAGTGGCCAGCCAATTCCTCTGAAAGTCCAACAACAGGGGAGAGAGGCCGAGGCCTCCATTAGAACATCAGAAGAGCCCTGCTGGATCAAACCAGTGGTCCGTCTAGTCCAGCATCCTGTCTCACACAGTGGCCAGCCAATTCCTCTGGAGGGCCAACAACAGGGCAGAGAGGTCGAGGCCTTCATCAGAACATCAGAAGAGCCCTGCTGGATCAGTATCTAGTCCAGCCTCCTGTCTCACACAGGGGTCAGCCAGTTCCTCTGGAGGGCCAACAACAAGGCAGAGAGGCCGAGGCCTTCCCCTGATATGAACATCAGAAGAGCCCTTCTGGATCAGACCAGTGGTCCATCTAGTCCAGCCTCCTGTCTCACACAGCAGCCAACCAGTTCCTCTGGACAGCTAACAGGGCATAGAGGCCGAGGCCCTCCCCTGGCGTTGCCTTCTGGCTCTGGGATTCAGAGGATTAGTGTCTCTAAATATGGAGGTGCCCCTCAGTCCACATGGCTAGTATGCACTGATAGACTTTAGCCTCCATGAATCATCCCCTTGTTTATTCCTGTGGCCATCACTACATCCTCCAGCAGCAAATTCCAAACTATGTTCCTCCCCTGGAGAGACACCAGGGAAGACTTTTGTTTCACCTTGCAAGGAGAGAGGTGAGGAAATTTTCTTAACTTATTTCTTCACCCAAAGTATGATGAACACATGGAATTCACTGCCACAGGACGTGGTGGCGGCTACAAGCATGGATAGCTTCAAAAGGGAATTAGATAAGCATATGGAGCAGAGGTCCATGAGTGGCTATTAGCCACAAAGTATAGATAGGGGCTCTGGGGCAAGGGATGCTCTGTCATCTTGGTGCTTGGGGGGGGTCAACAGTGGGAGGGCTTCTAGTGTCCTGGCCCCACTGCTGGACCTCCTGATGGCACCTGGTATTTCTGGCCACTGTGTGACACAGGGTGTTGGACTGGATGGGCCTTTGGCCTGATCCAACATTGGCCTCTCTTATGTTCTTATGTTCTAACTTTGGCTCATTTAGCCCAGTTGCAAATAAAACTCTGGTTTTGTATGGCTCGTCTGAATATAGATTCTCTCACAATGGGTCATAGAATCATAGAATATTAGAGTTGGAAGGGACCTTACAGGACATCTAGAAGGTCGCCAGAAGCCTGAACTCCATTTGACACATGCGTACTTGGGATTGAACACACACACATACCCCCGAACTCACTAAGCTTTGGGTTTTTCCGCATGGGGCTTTTTAGTTGGTTCTGGCTCTGTACCGCTCCAGTGTATCCCCTGATTTCTGCAAGCACGTTTTTGCATTTAGTTTTCACTCGATTTGTCGTTGTTCAATCCCTGGCATCTCCAGTTAAAAAGATCGGGTAGTAGGGAAGGGGAAAGACCTCCGCCTGAGAGAGCCGCTGCCAGTCTGAGTAGATTTTGATGGGCCAAGAGTCTGATTCAGTCGAAGGCAGTTTCATGACCACAGGGAGGGTAGGCATACAGAAGAACCCTGCCCAAACTGAAGGAAGAAGAAGTGATTGGATTTATACCCCGCCCTTCACTCAGAGCATCTTCCAATCTCCTTTCCCTTCCCCTCCCCACAACAGACAGCCTGTGAGGGTAGGTGGAGCTGAGAGAGCTCTTTCCAGAACCGTCCTTGAGAGAACAGCTCTGAGAGAACTGTGGCTGGCCCAAGGTCATCCAGCAGCTGCAAGTGGAGGCGTGGGGAATCCAACCCGGTTCTCCGCGCACTTAACCACTACACCAAACTGACTCCAGTGCTTGTGGATTAACTCCCGTGAAAATCAGGAGTCGCTTCCGGCATGTGGAAAATGTCTCTGGCTCTGCAGTTTGTACTTGGTCCCAGGATATGTTTGGAGGAGACATGGTGGACCCCCCATGCTGAAGGAAGCAAGGTCTGGTTTGGTCGGTGCCCACCTGGGAGGTCTGTGCTGTTGGCCCGAAGTTATCCGATGCAGGAAAGGTTGAGAGGTAATTCCTCTTCCCCCGATCTCTACACCAGTTAAGAGCCAGTTTGGTGTCGTGGTGAAGTGCGCGGACTCTAATCTGGGAGAACCGGGTTTGATTCCCCACTCCTCCACTTGCAGCTGCTGGGTGACCTTGGGCAAGCCACAGTTCTGACAAGAAGAGCTGTCCTTGAAAAAGAGCGCTTTGTGCCAAGAGCTCTCTCAGCCCCACCAGCCTCACAGGCAATGCTCCCTCTAAGCTGTGGAGGGGTCCTGTGAGCAAAAATTCTACTTTGTGAGCGACTGGCATTCAAGTTGGATCTGTTTGCTCTGGAGCCCTCCTTCCTGAGCTGAGACAAAAAACGTGGGATCCAGCTGACACTGACTCCGCTTAGAGGGAACACTGGAGGCCACGCCTCCAAGGGAGACCCCGCCCTCCATTCAGAAAAAACAACCCCACCTCTGAGCCTTTTCCTGCTGGCGACGTCAGAGGCACGGCAACCCGCCAGTCCTTAGAAGAACCTTGTCTGGGCGGGGCCTGCGGGGTGACGTCACGCTCCACTGCCGCGCCCCCCGCCTCCCCGCCTCTCGCTCGCGCTCTCTTTTTTCCCGTCATGCACCGGCTTGAAAACAAAGTCCCACGTGACCGCCGGGCCGCCGCGAGCCCGTCGGCAACATGGCGTCTCCCAGGGGGAGAGGAAAAGGAAGGGGCATTGTTTTGCATGTGATTGAGTGCCTGGGTGCATTTGAATAGCTGCTGCCAGCACTCTGCTGGGGGAGGCCTCTATTTAAGGAAACACCTGGCCAGAGGCAGAGGAGACCCAGCTGAGCTCTGAGCAGGAGCAGGAGCAGGAGACAGAGGGGTGAGTGGTTTTTTATTTGCTTTCAGCGGAGAGGATCCAGCTGAGGATTTTGGTGGGAGAACTGGTCTGGGAGTGTGTGGAAGCGCTTGGAGTTTTTGCAGATTCCTGGCTGCTTGAGAGAGGAAAGGGCATTGTTTGACTGTGATTGACTGCAATTGAGAGGAAAAGGAAGGGGCATTGTTTTGCATGTGATTGAGTGCCTGGGTGCATTTGAATAGCTGCTGCCAGCACTCTGCTGGGGGAGGCCTCTATTTAAGGAAGCACCTTGCCAGAGGCACGAGCCTCTGGCACGAGCCGAAGGGCGAGCTAAAGGGCTCTTTGCCCGTGGCTCTTAGCCCAGGGACTCTTGGACTAGGGGCTCTGTGAGACGCCCAAGAAGAGGCAGAAAGTGAAAACCCTAGGCTCCTTGTTTTCCCCATAAAGTAATTTGACTTTGACAAGAAAAAAACACATAAATACAAAGGGATTTAAAAGGGGGATTACATTTACTTATTTTAAAAGAATTATGAAGCCAGAATGCCAGCAGGGGGTTGGGGGCTATCCAGTGTTTTGCACAGAGTGTCACATGTATGACTATCTGCCCACTGGGCAGAAGTCTTGGGTGTGTGCTCGGTGCAAGGAGCTCCTGGTTCTCAGGGAACGTGTGTGCTCCCTTGAGGCCAAGGTGGCTGACCTGGAGAAGCAGAGACAGTCAGCTAGGCGCACAGAAAAGACTCTCGGGGACTTGTTAGCTACGTCCCACTCTGGATCTGGCAGCCCCGCTGCTGTCAGGGAGCATGAGGGTCTAGGGGAAACAGGGCACCGTGCTGAGGATAAGGGGAATGTGCCCTCAGAAGGGACCTCTTCCCCAGCTGGTGAGCGGTTATCCTTTTGCACCAAGGAACCATCCCTGGGCAGGGTGGGAGGGGGGCTCTTGGTAGTGGGTGATTCGATCCTTAGGCAGGTAGACAGCTGGGTGGCGAACCCGCGTACTGACCGTATGGTGACTTGCCTGCCTGGTGCAAAGGTAGCGGACATTACGCGTGTTTTAGATAGGCTGGTAGATAGTGCTGGGGAGGAGCCAGTGGTCGTGGTGCATGTCGGCACCAACGATGTGGGGAAATGCAGTCGTGAGGTCCTGGAGGAGAAATTTAGGCTGCTGGGCAGGAAACTCAAGGCCAGGACCTCCAAGGTAGCCTTCTCAGAAGTGCTACCTGTTCCACGCGCAGGGCCGGAGAGACAGGCACAGATCAGGAGTCTCAATGCGTGGATGAGACGATGGTGTAGAGGGGAAGGGTTCAGGTTTGTTAGGCACTGGGATTCTTTTTGGAACAAGAGGGAGCTGTACAGGCGAGACGGTCTCCACTTGTCCCGAGAAGGAACCAGGCTGCTGGCGCTTAAAATCAAAAAGGTGGCAGAGCAGTTTTTAAACTGAATATTGGGGGAAAGCCGACAGGAGATGAAAAGTCTCTGGTTCGGGTTGGCTCATCTCAGAGAGATGAGGGGGTACCTGTTGCTTTTCTACAGGGAGGTGGATTGAAATTGTCCACTGAGACCATGGCTAGTGACATGGACTGCCTGACAAGGTCTCGAGATTGCAAGAGGAAGGTGGCAGGCTTAACCAGTATGGGAAATTACAGCTGTTTCTATACAAATGCTCGAAGTGTCCGAGGTAAAATCGGGGAGTTGGAGTGCTTGGTGTCAGAGGGAAAAATAGACATTGTGGGTATTTCAGAAACTTGGTGGGATGAGGAAAATCAGTGGGATACGGTGATTCCCGGTTATATATTATATCGGAAGGATAGGGGGGGAAGGGTTGGAGGTGGGGTGGCTCTGTATGTCAGAGAGGGTATAAAGTCCAGAAAGATCGAGAGGCTAAGAGAATTGGATTCGCTTCTTGAAGTTCTGTGGGTTGAAATAGGGGGGCCAAAAGGAAACTTAACACTGGGAGTTTGTTATCGCCCACCGGATCAAAAGATAGAGGAGGATTATAAAATGATGAATGAATTAAAGATAGCAGCTAGACAAAAACACTGTGTCGTAATAGGTGATTTTAACTACCCACACATTGATTGGGTCAATATGTGTTCTAGTCGAGAGAAAGAGATTGAGTTTCTAGACACTCTAAATGACTGTGCTATGGAGCAGATGGTCATGGAACCTACCAGGGGAGAGGCGATCCTTGATTTGGTCCTAAGTAACACTCAAGACCTGGTGAGAGATGTAAAAGTGATTGCACCGCTTGGGAACAGTGATCATAATGTTGTTGAGTTCAACATTTGTACAAATAGGGAATTGGCCAAAAAGACTCACACAACCACTTTTAACTTTAAAAGGGGTAATTTTTCTGATATGAGGGGACATGTGGGGAGGAAACTGAAGGGAAAAGTAGAAAGGGTCAAAACCATTGGGGAAGCTTGGAAACTGTTTAAAACTACAATTCTAGAAGCTCAAATAAAATATATTCCGCAGGTTAGGAAAGGCACAAACAGGTATAAGAAAAAGCCTACATGGTTAACAAACAAAGTAATGGAAGCTGTAAAAGGTAAAAAGGATTCCTTTAAGCGGTGGAAAGCTAGTCACAGTGAGGCTGATAAAACAGAACACAGGCTATGGCAAATAAAATGCAAGTCTGTGGTCAGGCATGCAAAAAGGGAATATGAGGAGCATATAGCAAAAAATGTAAAGACCAACAATAAAACTTTCTTCAAATACATTAGAAACAGGAAACCAGCCAGGGAGGCAGTGGGGCCCTTGGATGACCAAGGGGTAAAAGGAGTACTGAAGGATGATAGGGAAATGGCTGAGAAGCTAAATGCATTTTTTGCCTCCGTCTTCACTGTGGAAGATGAGAGGTGCTTGCCCACTCCAGAGCCGCTGAGTTCGGGAGGGGTGTTGAAAGACCTGAGTCAGATTGAGGTGACGAGAGAGGAGGTCCTAAAACTGATAAACAACTTAAAAACTGATAAATCACCAGGCCCAGATGGCATACATCCAAGAGTTCTGAAAGAACTCAATTGTGAACTTGTGGATCTCCTGACAAAAATATGTAATCTCTCCTTAAAATCAGCCTCCATTCCTGAGGACTGGAAGGTAGCTAATGTCACTCCCATCTTTAAAAAGGGTTCCAGAGGAGATCCGGGAAATTACAGGCCAGTCAGTCTGACGTCGATACCGGGTAAATTGGTGGAAACCATTATTAAGGAAAGAATTAGTAGGCACATAGATGAACAAAACCTATTGAGGCAGACTCAACATGGGTTCTGTAAGGGAAGATCTTGTCTCACTAACCTGTTAATGTTCTTTGAGGGGGTGAACAAACATGTGGACAAGGGGGATCCAATAGATATTGTTTACCTTGACTTCCAGAAAGCTTTTGATAAAGTTCCTCATCAAAGGCTCCTAAGCAAGCTCAAAAATCATGGGATAAAAGGACAAGTCCTTTTATGGATCAAAAACTGGCTAATTAATAGAAAACAGAGAGTGAGTATAAATGGGCAGTTCTCCCAGTGGAGGGGTGTAAGCAGTGGGGTACCACAGGGATCAGTACTTGGTCCACTGCTTTTTAACTTGTTCATTAATGATTTGGAGTTGGGAGTAAGCAGTGAAGTGGCTAAATTTGCGGATGATACGAAGTTGTTCAGGGTGGTGAAAACCAGTGAGGATTGTGAGGCACTCCAAAGGGATCTGTCAATTTTGGGCGAGTGGGCGTCAACATGGCAAATGGGGTTCAATGTGGCCAAGTGCAAGGTGATGCACATTGGAGCCAAAAATCCTAACTATAAATACACGTTGATGGGGTCTGAACTGGCAGAGACAGATCAAGAGAGAGATCTTGGAGTTGTAGTAGATAACTCACTGAAAATGTCGAGACAGTGTGTGACTGCAATAAAGAAGGCCAATGCTATGCTGGGGATTATTAGGAAGGGTATTGTAAACAGATCAGCCAATATCATAATGCCGCTATATAAATCAATGGTGCGACCTCATCTGGAATACTGTGTGCAATTCTGGTCACCACACCTTAAAAAGGATATTATAGCTTTGGAAGAAGTGCAGAAAAGGGCAACTTGAATGATAAAAGGGTTGGAACACTTTCCCTATGAGGAACGGTTAAGGCGCTTAGGGCTCTTTAGCTTGGAGAAACGACGACTGAGGGGTGACATGATTGAGGTTTATAAGATTATGCATGGGAAAGAGCAGGTAGAGAAAGAGGTACTTTTCTCCCTTTCTCACAATACAAGAACCCGTGGGCACTCCATGAAATTGCTGAGCGGTCGGGTTAGAACGGATAAAAGGAAGTACTTCTTCACCCAAAGAGTGATTAACACTTGGAATTCACTGCCACAGGAAGTGGTGGCAGCTACAAGCATAGATGGCTTCAAAAGGGAATTAGATAAGCATATGGAGCAGAGGTCCATCAGTGGCTATTAGCCACAAGGTATAGATAGGGACTCTGGGGCAAGTGATGCTCTGTCATCTTGGTGCTTGGGGGGGGTCAACAGTGGGAGGGCTTCTAATGTCCTGGCCCCACTGGTGGACCTCCTGATGGCACTGGTATTTCTGGCCACTGTGGGATACAGAGTGTTGGACTGGATGGGCCTTTGGCCTGATCCAACATTGGCATCTCTTATGTTCTTATGTTCTTAATGCCAGCGGCTCACAAAGTAGAATTTTTGCTCACAAGACTCTGCAGCTTAGAGGGAACATTGTTCTGCATATGTTTGCCTTTCTCTGTGTCCCTAATTTTGTATTTAGATTCAAATTCAGTAGCACCTTTGAGACCAACAAGATTTTAGCAGTATGAGCTTTCCAGCGTCAAAGCCTCTTTGCTGGGTTTCTGACTTTGACAGTTGAAAGCTCATCCCATAAAAGAGGACAGAAATGGTATGCCAGTGAGGTCGGGCACTTCTCTTGGATTATTTATCCCTAGCTGGGCCACAATCTCTAAAAATGGGATAAAAGCTATGATCAGGAATGCATCCTGCCTGTGCAGCCATCAACTCCAGGAAGGGCTTCAGTTCCATCCAAAGTTTGGTTCCACCCTCTTGGGATCTGGGTCTGTGTAATATTATATATCCTTCTCAAGTTATTTGAAGACCCTCCCGTTTTTCCTATTGGGAAAAGCAAAGTCAACAAGACAGAATGCACAGCTTCATTTATATCAAGATGGGCAGCCATGTTAGTTTGTCTGTAGCAGTAGAAAAGAACAGACCAGTAGCACCTTAAAAACAAAGAACATTTATTTGGCAGGGTGTGAGCTTTCGTGATAGCGGTATCTGAAGAAGTGAGCAGTGACTCACAAAAGCTCCTCCCCAGCCACAGATTTTGTTAGTCTTTAAGGTGCTACTGGACTCTTGCTCATTTCTGTTGCTACAGTATCATTTAATGAAGGTTTTATCCTGGAGCAATGGTGGTCCTTTTTCTTTTATAAGTTTTTGCGCGGGGTGGGGGGCTCGTTTATCAAACTACAGTGAGAATTCGTTCTCTGGTGTAAGGCAAAGCAGCTACTTTGTGTATCTGTTTCTCAGTCAGAACGGAAGCGTTCCAGATGAATGTAGCTGGCTGAGTGAACGCTGCCTCCCCTGATCTGCAGATGAGGCTTCTGAGTCTGTGTTGGAGTTTCATTCCAAGGCGGGGCATCTTCCCCATCCTCTCTTGCTCCCCCCCACACACACTTGAACAGCATGGAAACTGCTTGCCTGTGATGTGGAGGTCCTAAAGGTGATGTGAAAGACCTCTACAAGAGATCCTGGAGAGCTGCTACCCGTTTGAGTAGACAAGACTGCCCTTTATGGACTGATGGTCCGATATGGTCTAAGGCACATGGGAAGGCAGAGTATCTGCTTGGCATGCAGGAGGTCCCAAATTCAATCCCTGCCACGTCCAGATTAAAGGACCAGGCAGTGGGCGATGTGAAAGACTTCCACCTGAGAACTTGGAGAGCCACTGCCGGTCTGAGTAGACAAGGCTGACCTTGAGGGACTGCTGGTCTGATTTGGTACAAGGTAGCTTCACTTCTTTTCTGAATATTACTGTGAGGAGGGGCCATGGCTCAGTGGCTCAGAGCGTCTGCTTGGCAGGCAGGAGATCCTAGGTTTGAATTGCTGGTGTCTTCAGTTGAAAGGACCAGGTAGTAGGTGATGGGAAAGCCCTAGGCCCGAGACCCTGGAGAGCCGCTGCCGATCTGAGTAGACAAAACTGACCTTCAGGGACCGATGGTCTGATTCAGCAGACGGGAGCTTCATTTGTGTTGATGTGTGATGTAGGCCCATGCCACCTAGTAGTGTATAGGAATGAAACAGTCTTGTGGATGTTCACAGATGCTCCGGAACAGCACAGGAGTGACCGTACGGTAGCTCCCTCTGTATACAGCCGCAGGTGCCCGTGTGTCAATGAAGTCTTAAAATTTTCCTCGCACTGGAGCATATTGCCACTATACACCACAGTTCCCACACCTTGTTTTCACAGGCATCTCAGCCGTAGAGATAACCCAGTTGCTACTTTAACTAGACATTTCATATCGGCACTGAAAAATTCAGAATCTTTTTCCAGGGAAGGGCAGGGCTTAGAAAGTTTATGTTGGTATCTGAAAGTCTGGTGCTGGGACCTGGGAATGTAATGCTACTGTTTAAGAAGGAGAAGAAGAGATTGGATTTATACCCCGCCCTTCACTTGGAGTCTCAGAGCGGCTTACAAACTCCTTTCCCTTCCCCTCCCCACAACAGACACCCTGTGAGGTGGGTGGGGCTGAGAGAACTCTGACACAAACTGCTCTTTTTCAAGGACAGCTGTGCCAGAGCTTGTGACTGACCCAAGGTCACATCAGCAGGTGCAAGTGGAGGAGTGGGGAATCAAACCCGGGTCTCCCAGATTAGAGTCCGCACACTTAACCACTACACCACGAATTATCTTCCAGATTTGGGGGGAAACAAACAAACAGCCATTGTAAGAGAGATATTATCTCCTGTCTCTGTCTGGTTGAGGCTGCTTAAGTGGAATTGATAGCCAGGCAACTGAATTGAGCTGACTTTTCCCAGGGAGTTGTGTGTGAGCACAGGGAGGGGGGCACAGAATACAAGTATGCATATTCCCCTTTCATTCCCTGTGAGCATCGCTTCTAGGAGTTGGAAGAGGTTCCCCTCCCCAAAAATTTTTTTGCTGGCCTTTTCATATTTGTTCTTTTTGCCTCTAGGTTTAAACCTAACTGAGGCTATGGGGTGTGTGTGTGTGTAGTGGTTAGGAGCCCGGACTGTGGTCTGGGAGAACCGGGTTTGGTTCCCCACGCCTCCACATGCAACTGCTGGGTGACCTTGGGTCAGTTACAGTTCTGTCAGAGCTGTTCTCTCAAGAGCAGTTCTTGAAAGAGCTCTCTCAGCCCCACCTACCTCACAGGGAAGGGGATTGTAAGCCGCTCTTAGACTTCAAGTGAAAGGCAGGGTATAAATCCAATTTCTTCTTCTCCTACTCCTTCTCGTTTTCATTACAGTGCTCATGTTGTCAAGTGGAAAGCAGAATGACAGGAAATTGTCTTCACTGTTTTCCAGCAGAACATTAGCAGTTACAGCTGTCGACTTTGTGAAGGTGTTTGACTTGCAATTTGGACCCTTTTGTTGTTCTTCGGACCCTTTCACCTGATTCTGCCAACGGCTTCCTCTGCCTTGTGCAACCTCATTTGTTGTGTGAACACTTGACACTCATGAGAACACAGCAAGAGTTCTGCCGCGTAAGACCAGTCCAACATCCTGTTTCACACAGTGGCCAGCCAGTTGCCCTGGAGGGCCGTCAAACAGGGCAAAGAGGCCAAGGCCTTCCCCCGGTGTTGTCTCCTAGCCCTGGGATTCAGAGGTTTGGCGTCTCTGAATGTGGAGGTTCCCTTTACTGACTGTGGCGAGTAGCCATTGATGGACATTCATGGGCACTCCATGAAACTGCTGAGCGGTCGGGTTAGAACGGATAAAAGGAAGTCCTTCTTCACCCAAAGAGTGATTAACACTTGGAATTCACTGCCACAGGAGGTGGTGGCGGTTACAAGCATGGACGGCTTCAAAAGGGAATTAGATAAGCATCTGGAGCAGAGGTCCATCAGTGGCTATTAGCCACAAGGTATAGATAGGGACTCTGGGGCAAGGGATGCTCTGTCTTCTTGGTGCTTGGGGGGGGGGTGTCAACACTTCGGAGGGCTTCTAATGTCCTGTCCCCACTAGTGGACCTCCTGATGGCACTGGTATTTCTGGCCACTGTGTGACACAGAGTGTTGGACTGGATGGGCCACTGGCCTGATCCAGCATTGGCATCTCTTATGTTCTTATGACTTGCCCATTAATGCCCAACCCCCTTTTAAAGCCATCTGTGCTCCCGGCCGGCACTGCCTCTGCTGGCAGTGAATCCCACAGTTAACTCACTGATTGAGTAAAGAAGTATTTCCATTTGCCTGTACGGAAGCTGCCTTGTATTGGGCAAGGCCATAGATTCAGTTGGGCCGGTGTTTCCCCACAGTGCTCCGGTGACATTCCAAGACCTCAGGCAGAGGGTGTCTTCGAACCCTGCTGTCTGAGGTCCTTGTGGCTGGAGCTGCAGTGACGGCGAACCTTTGAGAGACCGAGTGCCCAAACTGCGACCCAAAACCCACTTATTTATCTCAAAGTGCCAACACGGCAATTCAACCTGAATGCTGAGGTTTTACTTTAGAAAAAACCAACTCATACATTAACTTAAGATGATCCAAACAAAGTAAGGAAAGCAATCCCAAATGCTTTCGTTTACTTAAAATTATTTGGCAGAGAATTCGACACTTTAATGATGGTCTGGGCCTGGCTGGGGCAATGGCACGCGTGTCCACAGAGAGGGCTCTGAGTGCCACCTCTGGCACCCGTGCCATAGGTTCGCTACCACTGCTCTAGACGCAAGTCTCATTGCTCTAATGGCGCTCGCTGCCAAGGTGACGTGCGTAGGAGTGCAGTCTTAATGTTTTTCACATCACTGCAGCTAATAGTATCAGGGCACTGCGTGCCTGACAAAAGCCACAAAACCGTGGGTAGAGTAGTGGGAGTGCAACAGCCCGGTATGGCGCGGTGGTTAAAGAGTCACACTAGGATCCGAATCCCTACTTGTTGCCATGAAAACTTCCTGGGTGAACTTGGGCCAGTTACACAACCCTCAGCCTCATCTACCTCACAGGATTGTTGTGAGGTTAGAATGGAGGAGAGGGGAAGAATGATGATGAAGGAGAGATTGGATTTCTATCCCGCCCTTCACTACCCAAAGAGTGGCTTACAATCTCTTCTCCCCCCACTCCTCACAACAGACACCCTGTGAGGTAGGTGGGGCTGAGAGAGCTCTTTTGAGCACTGCTTATGAGAGAAGAGCTCTGAGAGAACTTGTGACTGACCCAACGTCACCCCAGCAGCTGCATGTGGAGAAGTGGGGAATCAAACCCACGTTCCTAACCACTACAACAAGCTGTAAGCCACTTTGGGTCCCCAATGAGGTGGAAGGTGGGATATAAATAAATAAGTGGTGGTGGTGGTGGTCTAGGACCTGGGACAGTCAGCTTCGAATCTCAGCTCTGCCACGGAAGCTCTCTTTGTGATTTTGGCCCCACTACAACCTCTCGACCTAGCCTACCTCACAATGTTGGTGTTATGAAGATAAAGGGGAGGGGGGGAGCGATGTGATAAGCCATGCTAGTTCTGAATTTGAGAGGAAAGAGGATATAAATTTAAAAAGAAACCTTAAAAAAAATCAGCCTCATGAGAACTAAATATGCCCTGCAGGGACGGAATGTTGCGAGCCGAGTGTCAGTCAAAGGGAAGCTGGGGCTGCGATGGGATTTCACAACTTCTCCCCAGTGCTGCGATTTCTAGCAGAAGCCCCAGTTGTAGTTCCTAAGTCCAGACTTTGTAGGTCTTTGGTGCGGTAGGAGGTGGTGGCGGCTACAAGCATGGACAGCTTCAAGAGGGAACTGGATAAACATATGGAGCAGAGGTCCATCAGTGGCTATTAGCCACAAGGTATAGATAGGGACTCAGAGGCTGGGGCAAGTGATGCTCTGTATTCTTGGTGCTTGGGGGGGGGGGGGCAACAGTGGGAGGGCTTCTAGTGTCCTGGTCCCACTGCTGGACCTCCTGATGGCACCTGGTCTTTTTGGCCACTGTGTGACAGAGTGTTGGACTGGATGGGCCATCGGCCTGATCCAGCACTGGCTTCTCTTATGTTATGTTCTTAATAATTGGATTGAAGGGGACTATCATCGTTAAATGTCTCCTGGATCACACGTTTATTTCCTGCTTGATTGACGCCCTCCTTGCATGTGTGTTTAAGAAGTATGAGCTCGGTTAACGTTTAATTACCATCAGTGGATCCAGGCGTGGCAGGAATTCATACCGGGAGTGCAAACAGTGTTGTCCTCCCGCCCTTGATCCGTGCCATGGATTTTGGTATTGTGTTGTAGTCATTGCAAAGGCATCTGAAGGTGGGGAGGGTTGTTTCCAGGAACTGGACAAAGCTAAGAACCGGTGTAACTTTGCTAGTCAAGGTAGGAAAGGCTCCAAATCTGGGCCCCAGCGTCCCCTCACAGGATGTCCTCGGACTGTCCAAGATCTGAAGAAGTGAGCAGTGACTCACGGGAGCTCCTCCCCTGCCACAGATTTTGTTAGTCTTTTTTTTAAAAAAAACTATTTATTAGAAGGATATAACAACTTTAACAAAAAATTACACAATTCAAATATATCAAATATATCAATTTTCTAATTTTTCTCCTCCCCTCCCCCTCTGCTTGGCTTCCCACAGTGCGAGTCCCCTTCCTCTTCCCACAGTGCGAGTCCCCTTGTCCATTTCCGCCATGAATAGTACCTTTTTAAACCAGTCCCAAATCTCTGGGACTCTATCCAGTTTCCAAAATTGAGCATAAGTCATTCTTGCAGTTGTCAGTAAGTACCATAACAATGTCTTTTTTGTCACATTAACTTCTTCCATTTTTAGACCCAGAAGTAAAATTTCTGGCTCTTTCTTAAATGTTGATTTCAGGATTTTCTGTATCTCAGCGTGGACTTCTGTCCAATACTTCGCTGCTTTGTCACAAGTCCACCACATATGATAAAAGGAGCCTTCATGATCCTTACATTTCCAACACTTATTAGACATATTATTGTTAATATTTGCAATCTTTTTCGGGGTCATATACCATCTATACATCATTAAAAAAAAAAAAAAGAAAATAAGATTTTGTTAGTCTTTAAGGTGCTATTGGACTCTTACTCTTTTCTACTGCTCAGACAGTCCATTAGTCTTTCAGCCCCTCCTCTGAGAGCCGGCATAGCGTAGCAACCCGTGTTCGAATCCCCCACTTCTACCTTGGAAGCTCGCTGGGTGACCCTGGGTCTGTCACAGACTCTCAGCCTGGCCTACCTCACAGGGTTCTTGCAATAAAAGTGGAGGAGGGGAGAGAACGACGTTCTAAGCCTCTTTGAGTCCCGACTGGGGTGAGAAGCGGGATATGAATAAGTAAATGTGTGAAATGCAAATGGGTGCATCCGTAACGTGGGGATTATCATACTGGTCTGCCACTCAGGGCTGTTGTGCAGTGTTCCCTCTAAGCTGGGTTAGTGTGAGCTAACTCGCAGTTTTTTAGCCTCCAGCTCACAGATTTTTGTTTTAGCTCAGGAATAGAGATGTAAAATTTCTGGAAATTTTGAAGCTTGGGGGAAAAAACCAGTTTTTTCCGGGGGGAAATGGAAATTTTTGGAAAAATTGGGAAAAAATGCTACATTAGCACTTTTTTTCTCTTTTCCAGATTGAAAGTAATTCTGTTACTTTAGGAACATAAAATATGACTATGGACATTTTTACTTGGCATGAAACCAGCACATTAAAAATATAGTGTATCTAAACAATTAATGCAAACAGAATACCCACCCACATGCAAAAACAAAACTGAAATCTTTTTCTTTTCGCCTGACAATAGCACCTCCTAAAGGAAGAAATGCATCTTGCTCTTGCATTGGAGAGTTCAGTTTGTAACCTAGGACTTGCTTGTCCTCTGTGCACAGAAATTAGATCAATCTGATACCATACATATTTTTTTAGAAATGATTTGGAAAATATTTGGACACCTTGTCTTAAAATGTTTTATTCAACATGTTAAAATAAAATGTTCCATAATCATTTTTTTTCTTTTTTCAATTTTTCCGAATTTTCCCGGTTCTTTCCCGAGCCTTCACATCTCTACTCAGGATGGAGGGCTCCAGAGCGAACTGATTTATGCAGCAGCCAAATCGCTCGCTCCCAACTTTAATGCCAGTTGCTCACAAAGGAGAATTTTTGCTCACGAGACTCCACAGCTTAGAGGGAGCATCAGAGATTTTCTGGGAAGCACTCTGCATGCTCCTGGGCTGTGGTGTGTAAAAAAAAGCTGCTTGTTAATTAAAGAGCTTGACGGTCAAATGACATCTTAAATGCAGTTTATGAATATATTTCTTCAGTGGTAAGCTCTCAGTTTGTGCACCCACAAAAGACGTGGGCCTCCCAGCGAATCCTGTGGCGGTGGCGGTGGCGGAGGAGGCCCATCCATGGCCCTGATGGCCGATCCTCGCTCCCAAACCACTGCACGGTCCGATCCTCTTCTTCTTTGCTTAGTGCTAAGATCCTCTGAGTTCAAAGGGGTTTGCTTCCTTCCCATATGCTCAGCAATGCCATTCTCTTGTTCTTGTTGTTCAGTCGCACAGTCGAGGCCGACTCTTCGCGACCCCCTGGACCAGATCCCGCCAGGCCTTCCTGTCTTCCGCCGTCCTCTGAAGTTGGCTCAATTTCATGTTCGTTGCATCGATGACACTGTCTAACCATCTCATCCTTTGCCGTCCCCGTCTTCTTTGACCTTCAATCTTTCCCAGCATTCTCCAGGGAGTGCTCCCTTCTCATTGGGTGGCCAAAGTTTTTGAGCTTCAGTTTCATTATCTGGCCTTCCAGGGAACAGTCAGGGTTGATTTCTTTTAGGTTCTCTTACTCCAAGGTTATTAGGTGTGGTATGGGTTGGGTTTTCGATTTTTGGCTGCCGAAATTGCTATAGAAAAGTCTGTTGTGGTGTGGCTTACAAGTTTTGGGGTTTCCTGGAGCAAGCAAGTCTCTTGCGCACACAAAGGATAACGTTTTTTATGACGTTAAAGCCTAAACTTTTATAAAGCCTTTATAAAGGGGAAGTCAGTGATTTTCTCCGTATTTCTGAGCAAAGGCCAAGAACATCTATATATGTAATTCCCAACATGCCCCCTCCGTGTGGATATCTAAATCCGCAGATCGGGGCCACTTGGGGGGCAGGGAGATTTTCCTGCACATTTGGGGCAATCCCCAGATGTGCAGAAAAATCTGAAAACTTGGGGGAAATATGCAGGGGATATTTAAATCCCCCCAAAAGTAAAAGAGTGCTCCCTGCGCAGGCGCAGAGAACGTTCTGGGAACTCTGTGGCGGGCTGGCGGATGGAAGTCGCTCAGGACTCGCCACAGGATTGAGGGGGGGAGGAAATCGGTGGCGGAGGAGATCGCCAGAGCTGGGGTGGGGGAGGAGGAGATGGGCGGTGGCAGAGGAGGAGGAGATTGCTGGGGGGGAGGAGGAGATCGGTGGCGGAGGAGGAGATCGGTGGCTGGAAGCTGCTCAGGCCTCACTGCCGGGGGGGGGGGGGGGGCTTCTTTGTTCCTCCTCAGCCCTGAGGTCCTCCTGCTTCTGGGAGCCGGGGGGGGGATTCCCCCCCCCGCGAGTATCGCGGGTCCCCCTTCTTGTATCATCTAAGGCAGAGGGAGCGTATTCATGGCTGAGATGCGATTTTAACCAGATTTCAGAATTGGTTACTATTTTTTGTTCGTGTGGCTTGAACAGTATCCCTTCTCTGCGAGCTTGTAAATCAGCTGATGTAGAATATATCTCCTTTGTAACAGAATGACTTGTGTGCGTTTGTTAATGCTATCAAGTCACTTCCGACTTATGGTGACCCTCTGAATCCACGTCCTCCAAAAGTCCTCTTGTTAACCGCTTTGTTAAGATCTCGCAAACTGTGGGCCACCGCTTCCTGGATTGAGTCCGTCCATCCCGCATTGGGTCTTCCTCTCTTCCTGCTGCCTTCAACGCTTCCGAGCGTGATTGTCTTTTCCAGTGGCTCTTGTTTTTCTCATAGTGTGACCAAAGTTACGATAGCTTCACTCTAGTTGTTTTAGCTTCTAGAGAGTATCCAGGCTTGATCCGATGTAGAACCCACTTATTGGTCTTTTTGGTGGTCCACGGGATCTGTAAAGATCTCCTCCTTCAAAGGGATCTACTATCAGATTTCTTCATTGTCCAACTTTCACACACAAACACACACATATATACACACATACACACACACAGGGGTCATGTCCTGCAGGAGCGCACAGGAGCGGAGCTCCAGCAGTAAAGAGCCCAGGGGGCGGGCACATGCAACAAGCCCCACCCCCTGCTCCCAGCAGCCCTCAGTCAGAGCAAGAAGCAGCCAGGTAAGCTGCAGAGCTCCCCCC